>NW_015641476.1:415170-423629 GCF_001515625.1 Sinocyclocheilus rhinocerous | reverse complement strand
CCCATTTTCAAACCAGCAGCTGTCAGGGAGCATATGAGTAACAGCTGAATGATCCACGCTGAAGCAGGTGAAGCAGGCCGCTCCTCGGAAGAATTACAATTGAACTCTGGGTGAGTCAGCAAGAGAACCCCACAAGAGCCACAAGAGTATAATGACATAAAATCCTTAAAAAAAAAAAAAGATTATTTTGGGGGGTTGGGAATCCATGTTACAGCCCCTTCCACAGTTCCCAAAGTTATTTTTGTGTAGAAAATGCTTATCAAATACCCATAGGCGGAGAGCCAGAGAGCCTAATTTCTTTTTGAAAGTAGAAAAACTTTTCACATAATTTAATTTTCTATCCTAAAAATGTTTAATAATGAAAAATAAGCTGAATCTTTCAAATGAGAAAAAAACAGTTGACAATATTAGCAGTAATGTTATTGTAGTTAGGTTAATGCAAGCTGTTGCGAAAACTTAAATTACTGTATATTCATTCAAAATTAAAGTTTTATTCCAAAAGAATTAAAAACTCTCCTGAATGTATACTGTACTGCCAACTATGTATTAAAATAACATTACCTTTCAAAAGTTTGGGGCAGTTTTTTTTTCTTTCAGAAATTAATACTTTTATTCAGCAAGGAAATGTCTAAGTAATCAAATTTATTTA
This sequence comes from Sinocyclocheilus rhinocerous, assembly GCF_001515625.1. Taxonomy (NCBI): domain Eukaryota; kingdom Metazoa; phylum Chordata; class Actinopteri; order Cypriniformes; family Cyprinidae; genus Sinocyclocheilus; species Sinocyclocheilus rhinocerous. The sequence continues at coordinate 422,980 of NW_015641476.1, read as the reverse complement.
TTTTGTGTGTGTGTGTGTGTGTGTGTGTGTGTGTGTGTGTGGCTTCTGGGGAGGGTTGTAGGTGGGGGGTTTTGGGGTTGTGTTGATTTGTTTTGTTTCTTGTTTTCCCTCTTATCAGACATCCCGTCTCATTTTGGAACTGAGGAAATACATTTTATATGTCTGCAAAATTTAATAAAATTAAAATATATATATATGTTACCTAAGCACTAAATCAGCTTATTAGAGTAATAGAGTGATGGCAGCTGAAAATTCAGCTTTGCCATCACAGGTATAAAATACACTTTAAAATATAGTAAAATAGAAAACAGTTATTTTAAATTGAAATAATATTTCAATTTAATAGATTTTACTTTATTTTTGATCAAATAAATGCTGCCTTGGTAAGAGACTTCTTTCTTACTGAATCTAACTGAACCCAAACATTTGAAAAGTATTATATCTGAAACTGTACATATGATGCAAAACTAAACATTTTTAATAGTGGTGTACTATACTGTAGACACCTGTATGTGTGTGTGTGGGGGGGGCTTCACCTTGGAGGAAAGACACGTCTAGCTAAAACTCTTCCCAATTTTCCAATGAGAGAAATTGATATAACAAGATAACGTGTGTAACTGTAAGATTAAGCCAATAAATAGACCAAGCAAAATTCACTAAAAAATATTGGGTGAGTCCTCCATTAGCATTCACAGTTGTGTGTACCCCTGACTCAACTGAAGCACTATTGCTATTAATCAGGCATTAGAAGCAGCAGCACCATCAGCCTCGTCCTCACAGGTCAGACAGTGTGAGAGCTCAAGAATGTGAGTTACATGCTGCTCAGCCTCGGGTTTGGAAAAGCAGGTGAGAGTGGCATGCAGACATCAGAGCAGACGCATGACCTGACACCAGAGACAGGCGGCACAGAGAGAGGTCACGCAAGTTACAGGGGAATAAAAAAAGTGTTTTATGCTGAATTTACTTATGAGAAGGCACATGTCTGCAACATATTCTGTACTGAATTTGAAGGAAATATGACAAAATGTTATTGGCAACTGGAATCATCATCAAATTAGTCAAGATATTTCATAAACAAATCAGTGATGGCTGGCTGATGTGCAAAACTTTGTGAATGACAGGCCGATTTCAATTCTGCGAGGGCATCCTTGTGAGGAATGTTGTCACAGGGTAATAGAAAATGTGTCCTTCTAAACGCCTTCCACTCCCATTTTTGCTCCTGTTCCCATTCTATCTCTCTCTCACACACACACACACACACACACACTCCTCTTAGTCTCTTTCCGCCCTCGTCTATCTTAATCTCTCCTCCTCATCATTCATAAGACACCCTCAGCAGTTTCCCACTGGTGGTTTGGACAGGAAAGGTTTTGGCCAGGTGGTTGGTGCTTTAAAAGGTCAGGGCCGGTGAGGACAGTCGCTCCTGCAGAGCTGCTTCCCTCTCTTCTAGGTCCTGGCAGTACTGTACGTCCGTGATTTCAGCCAAGAGACAAAGACCAACAGCATCTCTCTGTAGTTCATAACACTACTGCCAGGACCAACTACTCTGTATCATACGTTTTCTTCTCTTTCATGATGAATCTGTTACTTAACTTCTTTATTTAAGATCTCTGCTTTTTTTCTGCATTTAAAGAGTAATGTCCATTATGGATGTGAAATGGAGATGCTAAAGCATCATTACAGTGATGAAGTCAGACTTTTTTAGGTACAAAGTGAATTGGCAGGATCAACCACACTTAAAAGCAGGGTTATTATCGCTAACTAAAACCATAAAAAACATTTTCATTACTTGAAATATAGACGTTAACTAAAATCGAATATAAAAAAAAACAACAACTTTAAATTATTTTATTTTAGCTAGTTGCCAAGACAAAATTTCGCATTTTTGTTTAGTTTCTCTTTGGAGTGTTACAAGCTCTTGGTGCATAAAGAAGATCTGTAAAGTTGCAAAGACTAAAGTTTCAAATCCAAAGAGATATTCTTTATAAAAGTTAAGAGTCAACCACACCCTCCTAAAACACAAATGCCTCGTTTGTAATCGGTTTTAATGTTTTTGTCTCGTCGCACCGGGACACGGCATCATATGGTAAGGGGTGTAACATTTCCATCACATGTTTGAGGTATTCGGCGAACCTTAAACCGCATAAACACATTTCATTACACCACATACACAACAATGTTCTTTTTAGCAACATCATATGACCCCTTTAAGTTGCTAAAATAACTAAAACTAAATAAACTAAAACTTTAAAAAATACTATACACATATAAAAACAAAACAAAATGTTAAAAATTAAAGAAATAAAAATAAAAATGACAAAAACACAACAAAATTACTAAAACTTTAAAGTTAAAGTTAAAACAGGAAATATAAAAATAAAATCTAATTCAAAATATTAACAAAAATTGTAATAGTATATCAATGATACTAAAATAACACTGAAAAGCCTCAATTTCATGAAAATTACATGTGAATGCTTGTTTTTTGTTTGTTTCTTTTCTATAAGCAATAAGTACATTTGGAAAATGATAGTGAAAGCAACAAAACGTCTTGAACGCTTCTCCTTAATTTAGCTTCTTCTGTCTCTCGCGCATTGAAACATTTAATTTTCATTGCCAGAGCTTTGATGCTGGCATAAAGACGAGGCTTCTTTGATTTTCGTGCGAGCATGACATGTGAAAGATTAATAAACGCCTATGCCACGTCAGTCTGATTAATTACACACCACTCCAGAAAATACACTTGAATCACGCTAACTCTAATATAGCTGCCCATCTCCCTGCTAAGCCAAATTTATGGGTGAAATGAGGGAGAAGAAGAGAGGTGAGATACATAATCTGGAATAAAGCTTAAAGCATCATCTTAAACTGATGAGGTTATGCTGAGGATTCCCTGGTGACCTTTTCGTTTTAAATTTAATGTTTTTGCCACGTTATTGAAAAGACAGTAAAGAAGTGATAGAAGAGAGAGAGAGGGAGAATGTGACTGGGTTAGACATGAAGCCTGCTGCTTGACATGTGTAGCGCGTATGCTAAGCACTAGACCACAGCTCTGTAAGGTTTTTTAAAAAAAAGTAAGGTTTTTTTTTTTTTAAGAAATTAATATTTTTATTCAGCAGAGGACACATTTTTTTAAAAATCCTTTAAAATGTTTCCAAAAATATTAAGCAGAAGCATTTGTTTAGTTTTTTCTAAATATCAAATAATAAACTCAAATAATATTAATAATAATAAATAAAATCTTGCTATGCATTGTAATTATTAGTAAATGAGGCCCAATCTTCCTCCACAAGTAACTTGCAATTTAATGGTTCAACACAGATGTCGACAGAGAGCCCATGATGCCAGCAGTCATGAGTTCTGACAGTATATATGTGTAATATCTGGCTAGTTTCGATGCCTTGTGATGTAAACAATGTCAATAACCTCAAGTTCTTTAGAATAATATAAGAGCTGTCATGGCCATTGACCCCCTCCTCTATATTATTAATGGATAACTGTTTGACCTCTTGACCCATAGTATGCATCTCCTCGGCCTTCAGGGCTTGAATGCATCAATGTGTACAATCACTCTCCCCTACTTGACAATCTTTCTCCATCTTTTTCAATACAGCAGTCTCTGAATAGTTGAGCTTGACTATTATGCTATAATTTCAATTTTCAGAAACAAAACCCAAAGCGAACATTTATTAAAAAAAAAACACACTCTCATAAAATGCTAACTCACAAAAATGAGCAGCTTAGTATTGTGTATCTTTACTTAATAATTTTCACCATCATTGCTATGATATGGCCATACCCCAGTGCACTGCTGGTATTCAGACCACAGGTCACACCCTTTCCCAACAAGCCCACTTTACTAATCAGAGCACAAAAGAGCGGCATACATTCAGCGTGCCATTGATCTGCCTTTGTAAAGGGCCACGCTTGGCTCATAAAGCCTCTTTGTGTCAGAAGGAAGTGGAGTGAAAGTATGGTGGCAGCATGTGGAAGCAAATCTGATTGTTTACTCATTTGGGATGAATACAGAACACCACCTGACCAGGACAGTCCGTTTATGTGGCGTAGGTTACGCATGTACACAGCATTGGCCTATTGACCTGGTCCTGGTCCAGCAGAGTCGGCTGTCTGTTGACGAGCACAAAAGAGCGGCATACATTCAGCGTGCCATTGATCTGCCTTTGTAAAGGGCCACGCTTGGCTCATAAAGCCTCTTTGTGTCAGAAGGAAGTGGAGTGAAAGTATGGTGGCAGCATGTGGAAGCAAATCTGATTGTTTACTCATTTGGGATGAATACAGAACACCACCTGACCAGGACAGTCCGTTTATGTGGCGTAGGTTACGCTTGTACACAGCACTGGCCTATTGACCTGGTCCTGGTCCAGCAGAGTCGGCTGTCTGTTGACTGCCAACATATCGCCGACTCGAAACATTTTATACTAGAAAGAATTCTGCTTGTGTAACAAATACACAACTGTACCTTTCTAAATAAGAAATTATTTACTTGCCCTCATTTACCAGTTGTTCTAAACTTGTATTTATAAAACCTAAAACCTTTATTTATAAATTCTGTTGAACAGAATAGTCAGATATTGTGAAAAACATTGTGCAACATAATTTTCACATACTGAAAGCATAGTGAAGAAGGGATGTTAAGCTCCAGAAAGAACAAAAGAGTTCCATAAAAATAGTCTATACTGTAAACTGGTATCAAATTATTTTAATTTATTATCAGAATCATAACTGGATTGGACTGGTTGGTTGGTTTGGAATTGACTGGATTGTAGCGCAAATAGTTTGACCATTTCCTGCACTTTGTTATTCTTCTGAATATTTATTCATAGCAGCTAATGAATCGGAAGCACATTCACAGGAAATAGCTTACTTCCATTGAAAAATGCCAAGCATTTGGCATCACTGACATCAATCCTGATGCCATGTTTGAATATGCACAAGTGTGAATGAGATTTGAGATCTCCTTTTGTGTTATACAGAAGTCACAATGAATTAAACTCTCACACTAAACTATGGTATGGTGTCAGAAGATATAGAATATAATGCTTAATACATATGGTTGGTTACTTTGTCATTTTTGGAGCTTAGCATTATCAACACCATTCCAATTCTGTTTCACAGAAGAACAAAATATAACACTGAGTCTGCACAACATAAAGATAAGTAAATTATGACAACATTTTCAGTTTGGTATGAACTATTCCTTTACACAAACGAGAGAAAGAAATACACTTTTACTGTTAAGCGTAAACAGAGGAACAATATAACACTCCATCAGATTTATATAAAACTTCATGGCACCTTTTCTCTAGTGTGAGAGCTGATGGTGTGGAAAAGCTCTCTGACATGTACTGTACGCAGTCACTGACATTTTGTGAACATTTGTTTCCATATTGCTCATACGCCCAACTGCACTCAAATTTCCTTTTTATTTGAAAAAATACAAGTTAAAAATGCCACATAGAACAACAGCACTTGTACTGCAAATAAATAAAGGAGTACATAGGTACACTACCATCCAAAAGTTTAAGGTCAGTAAGATTTTTTAAAAGAAATTACAAAAAAAAATAAATAAATAATAATAATATATATAAAAATCTAGTCAGCAAAGACAATTTAAATGAGCCCTTGAAATGAAATACATTTTTATTTCAAGTATTTGTTAATCAAAGAATACCACAAAAATATTAACCGTTTTCAACACTGATAATAATAAAATATTATTAGCAGCATATTAGAATGATTTCTGAAGGATCATGTGACACTGAAGACTGGAGTAATGATGGCTGAGATTCAGCTTTACTATCACAGGAATAAATTACAACTTAAAATATATTAAAATAGAATATTTAAAATACAAATCTTAAAATACAAGATTACTATTTTACTGTATTTTTGAGCAAATGAATGCAGCCTTGGTGAGAATAAGAGACTACTTTCAAAAAAAGTAAATAAAAATTTACCAACCCCAGACTTTTCTGCCTGTATTAGACCAGCCTGTAATCCATATATGAAGTATTACACTGTCAACAATCAGTTGATTTAAAATATTCTTTGTCATACAAAATCTCTAACACACACACACACACAATACTGACTCAGACCAGCACATACACACGCATTCACAAATCAATGCTCCATTTTTACCATCCACAGGAAGTGTATAAGAAACCACACACAAGAGGGTGAACACAACAGGTCATCTAGGACTTCAAACACACCAATCGTTCACAAGCACAAACGTCTGCAAGACAGTCATACACTGTATGTGTGAGGTCCGCGTTGTGTGCATCTGTGGGGTTTAAGGAGCAGGAGAAAGGGGAGTGTAGTCATTAACACATCTGCAGTCCACGACGGGAAAATGCCTTTAATAGCCTATACGAGATTTATCACTCCGAAGCTGCAGGGCACCACAGGCTGCTGTTAAAACTACTGCCTCATAACAGCTCTGACTCATCCCTTGAGCTCACATACAGACACAATACACAACTCTTTAGACGCTTAGCTTCAATCTTTAACTGCACTGGGAGCAACAAAAGTTTGAAATGGATTTCCACAACAACAGAAAAATGTGTCTGTATTGGTATTTTAGAGCAATATTTCTCTCTTTCGGTCTTTAATCACTCCGTTATCTCTAATAAAAGTCTGAGTGTGTGTAGAATAGATATCCTTACTAATTACAAGTAGTATCTTTCATCATGTCACTCAGGGTCAATATTCAAAGCCACTGGTGATGTAAAAGGTTGAGTGTGCTGTATGTTGCATTTGATCATTAGAACCCCAGTGCAGGTGCGCTAGCCAGATCCAAACACATCTTCATGATGCACGACAGCCTCGAAAGCAGATCACTTTGACAGCAGACACTGAATGCAAATCTTTAACTCAGATCTGAGAGGCAGTAGGCGTCTGCAAAGAGATCTGAGGTGCATTCTCCAAGGCGCAGACATCCAAAGCGCCCACTGCAGATGGTGGTGAGCAGCAGATCCTAGCCCTTGGCCTGGTTTTTTTGACAGACAGCCCACCAAATGGAAGCTAATACCTTTGGAGTAAGGCTAACCATACGAGTTGATCTTATTATGCCAACTTCTCGGTTACGCCTTGGCCGGAGCTCAAGCTTTTTCATGCTAAAGCTCATTAGATTTATATTCATGCCCTTTGGTGTAGATCAGCATACTGTATATCTCTTATTTGGGATCAATATGTCTTATATGGTTTACAGAGCGAGGTGGGAAACTTGTAAAATTGTTAATCCTCTTTTTGCCTGCAGGTTTCCTTGCAAAAAAAAAAGATATTTTGCTGTTTGTTGGAAATTTATTCAATATATTATTGAGGTTTGCTTGCTTAAGAGTCTCATCAGTAACTCAATAAGGTTCAATAAACTAACAATGAATAACACTTACAACGTTTATTAATCTAGGTTCTAAATGGTCATTTCTACAAACTAGTACATTTTTTAAGGGATAGTCCACCCAAAAAAATGAAAATTGTCATCATTCACACCCTCATGTCATTCCAAACATGTTTGACTTTCTTTCTGCTTTGGGACATAATGCAAAAATATTTTGAAGGATTAAATGAAGAAAAAAGAAAAAGAAAACATGCATTACTAATGAACAAAACAGTAGTGCATTTAAAAATTACCATATAAAAAAAAATGTTGGTTCACCTTTAGGTCATGATGCTTATTGCATTAAAGGAGACATATTATGCCCCTTTTTACAATATGTAATATAAGTCTCTGGTGTCCCCAGAATGTGTCTGTAAAGTTTCAGCTCAAAATACCCCACAGATCATT
>NW_015641476.1:407685-415088 GCF_001515625.1 Sinocyclocheilus rhinocerous | reverse complement strand
CTTTAACTCAGATCTGAGAGGCAGTAGGCGTCTGCAAAGAGATCTGAGGTGCATTACCCAAGGCGCAGACATCCAAAGCGCCCACTGCAGATGGTGGTGAGCAGCAGATCCTAGCCCTTGGCCTGGTTTTTTTGACAGACAGCCCACCAAATGGAAGCTAATACCTTCGGAGTAAGGCTAACCATACGAGTTGATCTTATTATGCCAACTTCTCGGTTACGCCTTGCATGGAGCTCAAGCTTTTTCATGCTAAAGCTCATTAGATTTATATTCATGCCCTTTGGTGTAGATCAGCATACTGTATATCTCTTATTTGGGATCAATATGTCTTATGTGGTTTACAGAGCGAGGTGGGAAACTTGTAAAATTGTTAATCCTCTTTTTGCCTGCAGGTTTCCTTGCAAAAAAAAAAGATATTTTGCTGTTTGTTGGAAATTTATTCAATATATTATTGAGGTTTGCTTGCTTAAGAGTCTCATCAGTAACTCAATAAGGTTCAATAAACTAACAATGAATAACACGAGCGAAATCAGACGCGCTTGTTTTATCAGACACTTGCAGAAAAAGGCTTACCAAAACAAAGTTACTGGGTTAATCTTTTTCACGTTTCCTTGGTTGGTAGATGCACCGGGGACCTGATTATAGCACTTAAAACCTGGAAAAGTCAGGTTTTCATGATAGGTCACCTTTAACTAATGTTAAATAATTGATCCTTATTGAAAAGTATTACACTGTAAAGGAGTGTCTGACAGACAGGGGCAAGAGCTATGATGGGATGGACAGTCTATGTCACTTTAAGTGATGGAGAGAAAGTAACAGTAACAGATGAGAAATGAGACGAATATTAGTGTAGCAAGAATAGAGTCCGAGTCCCTGGAGATGAGACGCTCAAACGATAGGAAAAATGAGCCTACTTATAATAAAGAACTGCACAATGAAAATGAATTACTACTGACCGCCGACACCTGAACAGCTTTCAAGCTCACAGGGGAGCTCATAACGTGCAGTGATTTCTGGGAGTGCACAAAAAATGAGGTCACCACAAAAGATTAATGACTAAGGCAGATATTACAAAGCTGCGCGATACAAACAAAATAACCAGGCGGGAAAAACATGCACATCGAATCATTGATCGGAATCCATCTAATTAACTGATCTAGCACACTTTGTCAGAGATGGGTGATTTAACGGTGAATGACGTGAGAGCAAATTCAGTAATGGAGTCTCCAGAGGAAAGTGATTGATCCGAGGAGTGTCCAGTGAGTGTAGCATGAGACCAACCAGCATGGACCCTTGAGCTCTTGAATTAACTCATCCTTTCCCTGAAAAACCCAAAAATGCTCACGCACACAAACCAATAAACAAAATCATTTCATCCACCCAAAGAAAACAGGTTTAAAGAACTCAAACTGCAGATTTGTAATATGGCATGCAAACAAAGTGCCGACAGGGTGGCAACAAAAACTGTTAGTAATGATGCGCTGAAACACATTTAACCTGAAAAACGAAACTGAAAATAAAGTTAAATTCAGGTACAGAATTAGATAACTGAACTCAGTATGCTGTTTAGATTGTTGTGTTCTCGAATAATTAAAAAGTTATAGTAAAATTTTTGCAACAAGCCATCTTTCGTTATTCCAGACAAACAAATTTTACATATTGGTATTCTAGCATCATTTTTGGTCACAGTGAAGTGTGTCCACACTGCCGATATGTTTACCTGTTGTAGCTTGTGTGTACAAAATAGACAATCAAAATGTGTCAAAGAAGCGCTAATGTATCCCTGCAAAACTATTTTGGCCGGAACTGAACTTTTTGCTGTTATTTTTGGTTGCCGAGATTTTGGTGCATCACTAACTGGTAGTTACACAGCATCCAGGAGTCAGGTGCATCAGTCCATGTGGAAAAGAAGGCGTGTTCAAAAAGTACCAGTTTGATATAACGACAACATATCCCTAAAAAAAATGTGCTTACTCATGTTACACGTCAATCAAATGTTCTCTTACTGTCTAAGTGGGCATTTCTTGGGCAGAAGAAGCTAAAAGTGAACTGGTAACATACGGCCAGTGCGGTTCCAATTCCATGGAAAGAGATGATTATAGATACAGTCACTGTGTGAACTCACATGTATCTATTTAGTGTTAGTTGTAGCCTTCTACAGTGAGAATTATTGATGTGTTGGTATAGACATGCGAGTTAGGAAGCATTATTCTTTCAAGGTGTCGGTTATTGCATTTCCTGTAATGGCCTGCCATTTGCAGGAATTATGGATTACACATGGACTGCTCATAGAAATCTCATCTAAATATGGCCACCTGCGCCTGAGAAGTTTCATTAAATGAGATCCATCCCACCTCCTCAGTCTTTAATCATGTTTCATTCAGAAACAACTATGCAAGGCAATTTAGCCAACCCAGGAAATGAACAACTCCCATCCAGGCCTTTTCTCTCAGGCAAACTTGTAATTTACCAATTAGTATGCAAAGAGATTTTAATTCTGCCAGCTCCACAAAGGCGATTTTTCCTCTTTAACTCCATGTCTGAACCATTCATCACTAATCAAAGCTTTTAATGACGCAGAGACAGACGCTTGAATATGTACATAAAAGGTTCTAGAATAAGGTTCTACTGCTGGAATTATGCTCTTTTAATGATAGATCCTTATGGATGGCGAAACAGAAGGATTGCTCTTGCATTATTAAAACAGCCCTTGTCTTTTTATTGGTCCAGATTAAAGAACAGTGAGTTTTTCAGTTAGGGCATAAAATGCAAACTTGAAGTAATGTAACTGCTAATAATCTACAGGCCTATCTGGGAACTATGGTTTAAAATAAAATAATAGTTCAAATTTGATTGGAATATGAATTAATTTACCAATTTTAGCCATAAAATACAACCTGCCAAAGAGAACATAATCTGTCCAGTGAAAAGCCCTATCACACTGCAATCAATGTGTTTCACCCATTCTTTTTGTCCATCTCTCTCTTCTTCTCTTATGGCAATGTTCCAATGAGGCTTTTCTATCACACATTACAAAGTCACGATGAAACAAGACGATATGTGTGATGTATTGAATGCAATGCATGGGCAAGGATCCAAAATAGTGAGTGGAGACAGAGGCTCCTCCTCTGCAAAGTATGAGATGAATTCTGGGACAGAGTAAATAAACAGTGGTGACCACAATGAAATGAGCAGATTAAACTGAGCTTGGAAGAACTGATAGTGTTTTTATTTGTGGGTATGCTGGCATGAAGAGGAAGGGAAAAGACGGATGGATTAGAAGAGCCGAAAGGAAAAGCTAAAGTTCAGAGCTGGAATGGGATAGTTCACTCATTTGGGAATTTTGAAAATAAACCCAGTCTCACACTCATTATCGAACGCTCACATTATCGCATGCAGACATACTAAACGCACAGGCCCTCCCACCCACCATGATTAACAGTCTAATTTAGACCACATTGTTTTAGTGCCTCGCGTGTGAAACCACATGATGCAAAACAAGGACTCCTACATACTCTCTGGTAATAAATATACTAACATGGTAAAGAAAAGCTTAATGTTTGAAAGCAGAACTTTAAATCATGAGCAGTGTTTTCTAAAAGCAGGGGGCTTGGAGTTTGATGTTTTCCTCCTGTTCTAAGTCTCTACAGCTGTGTTAAATGAGTCAGTTCTGATGATTGACTAATGTGCAGCCCAGCTACAGAGCGTCTCTACAGCAGAAGCACAAACTCAGCCGGATGAGGAGCTGACATCAGACATTTGTGAATGCGGGATCAATTAATAAAAATGTGAACTTCTGTACAAAGCCCTACATGGTATTAGGGATGCACAGATTCTGAGCCAGATATTGCAGTTGATGCTGATTCATATTCTGGCCAATAATCCATAAATGGACAATATTATAAACCTTTACTAGTTTGTTAAACTAGTGTAGAAACAGTGTTAAGACGACATGCGCTCTTCAAGTGAGTGTTCTTAAAAGTGGTAAATCTTTTATTTAAATAATCTATTGAGATGCCTTGGTGTTAGACAATCTAAATCGTGGAATAGGTGGAAGTCATTGAAGTCACAAAGAAACTGAAGTAGCGACAGATCATTTCTTCTGTACCGTGACGTGCATCTGAGCGTAACGCTTTATCAAAATAGAAAAAAAATGTAGGGTGCGGACTTGGTTCTATGGATCAGTTGTTGATTGGATTTTGCAAAGTGGAGACCGATAAATGTGAGCTTGCAGGGGACATTGTCTGTGTGGACTAAATGACTGGAGAAGTCCAGCATGTATCACAAGAAAAAAAAATTCACTGGAGGATCCAGTTATGACATATTAATTAAATATTATATGGGGTCAAAAAAAAAAGAAACATACATGGATGAATTGTATCCAGCTCAGGGATTCCCAAACTTGTCAGCCAAACCCCATTGACCTAAAATATTTACTTGTACCCCCTGATATTTTAACAAGTTACTATTTCAATAATTAACAACACATTTGCATGTTCACATTCACAATTCTTTTTTTTTTTCTTTTTTTTGTTAATGATTTAATTATTTATTAGCTGCAGTTCCTTTGTGAAGCCCCGGGGGTTCATGAATCCCAGTTTGGGAAACCCTGTTTGTCGCACTTGTATGTGAATTTATTACACAAATTAGTAAATAAATTAACAACCAAATGTACGAACAAACATTTTATGAATCAACAGCTGATGTGATATTTGAGCACTTGCTCTTCCATTTCACTCACTAGCTCTGTGGGAGTTTGTGAGGAGGCAGTTGAATAAAAACAAGCAATACACACATTCTTTTTCTCAAGCTTCTCCTGTAATGCCTTCAGAAGATCTCAGATCTAAAAGATCTCAGTGATGCAGGGCACATGAAAGCGACGTAGGTAAATTCAGATGACACATTAACACGCTACTGCAACCAACCTTTGCCAAACAATAGTACATCTGTTTACACCACGGCGCACCGCACTCCTTGAAAGAGTTCATCCTTAACCAAATGCCGTGTGTAACTGTCAGTCAGGTTTGCCCTTGTTGCTAACTCCTTCTTCAAATGATGCACTGCAATGAATTTCATCCCAGAGTGGCCATCCAGAGCAGCAGGGCTACTTCAGATTGCCTCCTCTCTGTGGGGTATAATGGGGAAAAGGGCACCTCCGGATAGCCCTGCAACAGGATTCACTCTAAGCTGCTAACTGACTCAGGGTTTTTACAGAAAGTGAGGGAAGGTTTTGTTGGATGCTTTGCTGGAAATTCACTAAACGCTGCTGCAAACATTACAAACTACACACATTCAAACATACAGTATACACTAAGAGGCTGACACTAAGACAACACGCTGTCTACATGCAGTTATAATCAAGATACACTTTTTGTGCAGTTGTGTAGTTTTTGTGTAGTCAAGCTAAAGTCTGTCTGTCTGAGCATACGACACAAAGCATAATCAACATTTTGCACTGAATACCTGTTCAAGTCACAGAGGCCAACTGGAGTCTGATTAATGTGTATGCATTACAGTTCAAAAGTGTGGGTTTGGTAAGATTTAAAAAAGAAATAAATAAATAAATAAAAAGTCTCATGCTCACCCAGGCTACATTTATTTAGTCAAAAACAGGGAGAAAAATAACATTTATTTGAACATTGCAACATTATAAAAGTCTTTAGTGTCAATTTAATGTTTTTTTTTTAAATCAATTTAATGCATCCTTGCTGTAAAAAAAAAAGAAGAAGAAAAAAAAGAAGAAGAAAAATCTTACTGACCCCAGACTTTTGAATAGTAGTGTAGATGCTGGACAAAGCTGAGCTAAAATCACATTATGGTATGTTCATCAAGGTCCAAATTCATAAAAAAAAACAAAAAACAGATTGTTAACATTTCAGTCAAGCTAAAGAGTGTACAATCCGAAGTTGTGACAGACTTCTCCACCATATTGTGATGTACTTCCCAGTGAAATCATATCTACAATAATGTACAGTATTTGAAAAATAATGTGTTTTTTGAACATTAAAGCATGTCAACATATTCTGTTACACCAAATACACAAAATAATGATCTTTAAAAAAGCATCATATGACCCCTTTAAAGAAAGCAGGGTAGATTTTGATTTGGTTTGAAAAAAAAAAAAAAAAAAAGTTTAGACTGACTGAAATCAAACTTTTCAAAGAACATGTGGACTGGACACACTTATTGCATCACTCACTCACTCTTATTTTTTCAGTTCCAGTGTTGCTAGATTCAGCAGGAAACAGTTCAGGTCTGCGTGGAATGTGATATGACAGAGGGTCATTTCAAATAATCCAGTCAGGGCTCATTTTGTTACCCTGGTGACATGTCTGTTTATGGCTGTCAGAGTTCCAACACACTTCTGCCATATTCCTACCAACACTGAAGATTCTCTCTTCCAGACCGTGATGAGCCTTGAATGAAAGGAACTGTGTTTGAACAGAATAACAAAATAGCTTGTTGCGTAGCGAAAGAAAGAAAGAGAGGCATGAGTTAAACTTTCACATGAAGGTGGATTAACAAAATACTTCTGTGCACACACACACACACACACACAAATTCAGAGTTCTGCTGATCAGGCCACCCTGCTGTGGTCAGAGACTTGAAGCAGGCTCTCTGTGTCTCTCTGATGTTTCAGCAAAGAAAGAGGGATGAGAGATGAGGGAGGTGGGGAACATGAGCAGCAGAAAGCAGAGAGAAAAGATGTAGGGGGTTCTTAACATGACCTTAACTGTTAACCTTAAGTCTTACCAGAAAAAAAGAATGAGATGTTTTTATCTTTTTCTGCCCCTTGTTCCTCAGCCTCTGCTCTATTCTCTCTTTTAAAAAAGTACAAAAATTGTGCCTTTGCTAGTCAATGGGGCAGTATACTCAAGATACACCTTTGTTCCTCATCTATCCATGTATGTACCCCTAAGATACTAATGTGCACCATTTGGGGGTACAAAGAGGTACTTTGAGGGTACTGCCCCAGTGACAACTAGGTACAGCTATTATACATTTTTTTCTGACAGCGAGTCAGAGTCAAGCAGTGAAAGCAATATCCTACAGTTTAACATGCTATACTCCGCCTAAAACTACATGAAAGAACATTTCTAATAGTTTTATATAAATTAATTCACAAGCATTTTAGGACCTTATATTACTATAGAGACATGGAATATTTGTGCTTAATTATTTTAAAAGGTAGATAGATAGGGCTACTTTTACACTGTTGCTGAGGGTTATCATTTAGTCTGCGGGTTAAAGCGATACCTGACGAAGAGGAAAGCCACGGGGAAAAACGTGATTGGGCTAGTTTGAATAGCAATTGGGCTGGTTTTGTTTCGCAGACCCTGCAAAAGAGGGATATATATTTATTTTGAAATTTGCTTGCACACAGTGACGGCGCTACACCGGGG
>NW_015641476.1:401936-407093 GCF_001515625.1 Sinocyclocheilus rhinocerous | reverse complement strand
GAGGGAGGTGGGGAACATGAGCAGCAGAAAGCAGAGAGAAAAGATGTAGGGGGTTCTTAACATGACCTTAACTGTTAACCTTAAGTCTTACCAGAAAAAAAGAATGAGATGTTTTTATCTTTTTCTGCCCCTTGTTCCTCAGCCTCTGCTCTATTCTCTCTTTTAAAAAAGTACAAAAATTGTGCCTTTGCTAGTCAATGGGGCAGTATACTCAAGATACACCTTTGTTCCTCATCTATCCATGTATGTACCCCTAAGATACTAATGCGCACCATGTGGGGGTACAAAGAGGTACTTTGAGGGTACTGCCCCAGTGACAACTAGGTACAGCTATTATACATTTTTTTCTGACAGCGAGTCAGAGTCAAGCAGTGAAAGCAATATCCTACAGTTTAACATGCTATACTCCGCCTAAAACTATATGAAAGAACATTTCTAATAGTTTTATATAAATTAATTCACAAGCATTTTAGGACCTTATATTACTATAGAGACATGGAATATTTGTGCTTAATTATTTTAAAAGGTAGATAGATAGGGCTACTTTTACACTGTTGCTGAGGGTTATCATTTAGTCTGCGGGTTAAAGCGATACCTGACGAAGAGGAAAGCCACGGGGAAAAACGTGATTGGGCTAGTTTGAATAGCAATTGGGCTGGTTTTGTTTCGCAGACCCTGCAAAAGAGGGATATATATTTATTTTGAAATTTGCTTGCACACAGTGACGGCGCTACACCGGGGCTAGGGGGGGGGGCTATAGCCCCGTCAGAATTTTGAATAGCCCCGGTTTAGCTATTTACCTATTAGTTGGCAAAATATAAATTAAAACTACACTTCTGTTGAATATGGTGTGTACCATAGCTGCTTTTATTATTTTTTAAAAACAACAATTTCTTTATTAAGTAACTCTGACGTCATCAATATAATTTATTTTCTTAGCACCCCCACATATTGGTCTAGCCCCCCCTTAGCACCGGTAGAGAAAAAATTCTGGCGCCGTGCCTGCTTGCACAAAGTAAACTGTCTGAAATACAAAAGAAATCTAATATCAGCCAATATTGAAAGCAATATTGGTAAAATAAATAAAGAAATATTATCAATATACTGGGCATCTTAAAATATACCAAATAAAATCTTAAAATACCAAATATACCAATATACTGGGCTTCCTAAAAAAAAAAAAAAAAAGATTAGTGTGATATAATAAATGCAAATAAAAGAAAAACAAGTAACTAGTGGTAACATTGGATAGGTTCTTTATTGGCATCTATGGTTCTATAAAGAACATTTAACATCCATGGAACCTATCCAATGCACACAAGGTTATTTATAGTGGAAAACTTTTCCTTAAATTATTAAAATGTTCTTCACACTAAGACAAAAAAAATGGTTCTTTAAGAACCGTTTACTGAAAGGATCTCTGCAGAACCCAAAACGGTTCTTGTATGGCATGAACCATGGAATGTAGGCGGTGATGTAAAGGAATGGTGGCATAGATACATTTTGAACACTTTAAATCATTACATTTCCCCTTGCACAAGAACATGCGCACATACTGTTCATCGCACTGCTCAGCTCACTCTAGACCACACCATTAATTCAGACTCTGATTGGTAAGTAATTCTGCAGAGCGCCATTATGCCCCAGCCGCTCAGCCCACTCCTGTGTGGAGCACAGCATGTTCACCAGCTCACTGGAGCTATGACCTCAGGCTTTGACACGGCGATCTGCCCCCACCACAACCCAGAGGCGCAAAATCTATCCCAACACCCTATTAGATATTTAAAACCAGCTAATCCCCTGCACCTACAGTATACATCTACAAGAAAATCCAATGAAACCTTACTGATACAAGAAGCAGCTGAGCTTTCTCACAGCCACATTTCCTTATCTGCTGCATGCAATACATTCAGTGTCTGGAGAATGATCAGTGAGCCCTGTTGTTTGACCTCTGACCCCAAGGCTGGTTATCTTTGCCACCACACATGTCCCTGTCCCATCTATATTACATTTTCACAACCATAATTAACACCACTGAGCTTTTACATACGCCTTCTACAGGAAGAAATCAAGAGTGTGTGCCTTTTATAAATATTTACAGTAAGACATTAAATTTTAACGTGTTGAAAATACTGTCCTACAAAACTTCCTTGTACAGTGTCCTGTAAAGGTGAATCAGAGGGTTGTGCTTATGAGCTACTTGGTGAGGAGCAATGACAATGTAATTGAAACCTCTATTACGGTTTGTTACTGATCAAAGGTCCAAATACAGAAAGTATTACAGTGTTAACACACGTACATGTAACACACACTGTGACTGCTTTCATCAAGAGTATGTCATACTTGTATAAAAGGTGGTGCATCCAAATGCACATATCAGACATTTAAGAAATTGACATAAAAAAGGAATTAAAACAGACTTACATTAGCTAAAATCACACTGGGTTTTACTTGAACTAGCTTTCATCTCCCAAATTTCAGAGGTTCTTTCAGAGCCTTTACTATTAAATTATAATCTCAATCTAGGTATCAATAAAAACAAACCATGCCAAGCTCTTTGAAATGCAATGCAAGTAGCAGCAGGGTAAAACAACAAACATATTAACAAAATATGGGCAACATGTCAGTTATAACATTCAATATTCAACATTTGTATTTACATAAAACAAGAAAACTCGATGAATTAAAGATGCATAGCCATTCCTAAAAGTGTATACTGTGGCCAGACACTGTGAAAAAGACGTGCTCTTATTGTGATTAATGAACAGAATTATTCCTGTCTGAAAATCTAACAAAGATACATTAATCAATACTAGCCAGAAACAGCCTGTTGAAACACTTTCACACAGAACATCAACAGGCATAATTGAGGTGCAAATGAACGTGTCTGGTCTTCTATAAGCATTTGGCTTCATTCTGCTGCATTATAAGAGGCAATTCACCAACCACACAGCCTTTCATAGGTGAGCTCACCTGAGCCCATGCAAGCAATAAAGCAGCTTCAAAGAGTCCCTCTGCCCCCCGAATTATTTCTAGGCTACTTAATTTGGCATTTGGTGAATATTGTACCGCTGGCTCTCGATGATGAGCCGGAGAATTGAATTATAAACTATGAATGAGGCGCGCGTGATGTGATCGCTGACTCTGCAGTTGCCGGGGGTCACAAATGGCGCGTAATATCACCCCTCTGTTCAGGGGAAACGCGCAAAAATACACCATCGTTCCACAATAAAGGCAACTTACCGAGAATCCAGCCCAAAAGGGACACGAATGTCTCACCCTCGGAGATGTCGTGAGGGCCAAAGCGGCGAAACTGACAGCCAAAATTAGACTGCCGAGCACCATCTGTGAGACTCCCAGAGAAAGCATGATGCGAGTCCGGGTTCGAAACTCCCTCAGCCGCGAGAGGCTGCGGGACAGAGATACCGGGCTCAGAGACCGACCCCTCGGCATGGCACTGACGGGCATGGTCACGACTAAACAGTTTAAATGAAACCAAAACTTAAGTTAAATAAGCGGTCTTCGGGTTTACAGGACACCTCTGGGTTCAGTCGCTCCGACATACACAACGTAAAGACGAATTCATAGCGTGTTGGCATGACGCGCAGACCATCATCCCATTACACGAGGAGCCTCACCATCTCCTGCTCTCACTCTTCTGGGTAGTGCGCTGTTTTCAAGCAGGTGTTTCAGCTAGCGTTATCCAAAATCATTTCAGTAAGACTCTGCGGAAACGCGCGCTGTATGGTCGCCCGCTTCTTGGAAACGCACGGGATAGGTGATCCATCAAATCCGTTCACAGCCGTGACAGTCCGTTAATGAAATCTCTCACGGCTCTGAACATAGAACGTCTAAATAATAAAGCTCGTATTCAGAGGAACGCGCTTCACGTCTGTGGCGCGTATGACGCGGTTTGAGGTTCCACGACGCGTTGCAACTTCCTACTCCAGTGTAATAACGTTCGCTCGAATGTTGTACAGCCGCAGCCTCGCGCCAGTAGTCTGTCAGTTAGATGTGTGACTGTGAGCAGGTGCTTCGGTAGAGGAGGAGACGGACTGACGTGCCACCATATGTAGATTCAGATAGATGGATGCGGGCAATGAACTCATTCATGGAGCCATAAAAGCCAGAGTCCGTGAATGGATATAATGAGCCTACTCAATCATTATTCATATTGATACTTTTCATTGAACTCGCTTTAAGACCGAGCCTTTGCGTTCGGTTAATATGCCATTTAAGCAATGTCACGAGAGGAAGAGTGCTGCTGTACTGAAGGCTCTCATCAGATATTTAGTACTGCTGCACCATTGTGATTGTGATGGTTTTATACACGTTATAGTATCCGACAACATTCGTTTCAGAAAAGTTGCTAGTTTAGTTGGGATAGCCCACTATTCTCTATAAAAACAGAAGTCAAAGCTTCAAACCTCATGTTATCACCAAGCAACGCACAGACTGAAAGCAGGTCTGGAACTCAGTATGTGAATGGAGCGGAGCGACTGAGATTTTCCCTCCCTAAATCAAGGCGTTCTGTATTGAATCCGCTGAAATTCCTTTCCGGGTTTTCGCTCTTCTAACCTACAGAGAGAAACCCGTTCAGAGCGATCATGGGGCGAAAGAAAATGCATATGATTCAACTTTTAAAAACGCGCTCCTCGCTGCAGACGAATTCACTCTGCAGCGATTTTTAGATAAAACACGGTGTTTCGATTAAAAAAAAAAGTTATTCACCGACCTACACCTGCCTAAATCTCAATAAACAAGGAGAAGCGAAGCGAAACAAACACGGCGCGTTTCCATTAAAGATTTGCGCAAAACTTTGGCGATATTTTATAAATGTCGATAAAAAAGTATTGCGAAATGACGGCGTTTCCATTAACCAATGTTATGCGACTAAAACGTAACCTTTTGCTTCTCGCGATAAGTCATGGCAACGGATTTTGGTGGGATTTTGGCTATATTTATTCAAAGGAGGCGTATGCGTGTATCTACAGAAGCAGCAAAGATAGCTGCTTCAGAAACGTGCGTGACGCGTCTGGAATAAACCATAGACTGTATAAAAACATAAACACAAGGATTGAGTGGCCGCAATCAGCTTCAGTGGCGTATCAGAGCCACACTGCACCGCAGACGTGTGCAGTGTAAATTGTCTAAGCA
>NW_015641476.1:392668-400745 GCF_001515625.1 Sinocyclocheilus rhinocerous | reverse complement strand
TGCGTGGCACGGCTGGAATAAACCATAGACTGTATAAAAATATAAACACAAGCACTGAGTGGCCGCAGTCAGATTCAGTGACCATATCAGACCCACACTGCACCGCAGACGTGTGCAGTGTAAATTGTCTAAGCATTAATGGTAGGGAAAGCCCCTTTATACTGGAGCGCCGCCACTTATGAAGTATTTCTTGGAGGTTATAGTACACTGCAGAATGATCATATGACTTTTTACATACGCCATGTGAACTGTAAATGCGAAAAAGCCGTTTCCATTGCAGTTTTGCGAATTATTCCTTTTTCGCAAGAAACAAAGTCACCTACATCTGGGATGCCCTGGGGGTAAGCAGATAAACATCAAATTTTCATTTTTGGGTGAACCATCCCTTTAACGCACACTAAACCCACACTATCTCGAATACCGCTCCGTAGCGGTATTCAAGGGTTAGTGTATCCCATCATGCATCATGTTCTGGAAATAAATCGTGAGACTTTTTGCCAAGATCGCGCGAGAGGTCACGGAAACCTTTCCAATGTAAGTTAAATATTATTAATAATAAGATATTACATATAATTTGGTAGTAAAACAAAGTGCTACACATTTTATTGCTGCAAAGATTAGTATATTTATTTTTGTACAACATTTGCAACTGCTTTCTATCACTTAATTAGAAGCACCACAAATTAAAATTGTCATGTTATAGGGACTACTGAACAGACATTTAGAAGTTGATTTTAAAAGGCAATGTATTGAAAATAATAATAAAACTCTGTAAACACTTTGCGTTTTTACAACACTACAAGTGTGTCCCATCAGGTAATGAAAAGTTGTACACACACACTTGTGGTCTTCATGCTCACTTGAACACTTGGGCCAAATACAGGAAATACGTCATATAAGTGGTCAAGTGCAAAGACCACAAGTGTGTGTATTTGGACAAGGCATGAGACGCCCGACGCTGTTAGTGCGCTTGAAACACTGATCGGCCAATCACATTTGAGGAGGAGAAAAGTTGACCGAATAAAATCTATTGAATTTAATCTATATAATATCATCGGCAACATTTATGACCAAAACGTACTTTTGTACGTTTTGTACGTTTTAAAATAAATGTATTTTACACAAGCTGCCTAATACATTAAAATGCAGACTGTACTGATTTAAATTGATCATTTGTTTACATGGTTGGAGAAAATAGTAAAATGACCAGACCTGTTCAATTCCAGTTTGCGTTTTTGAAAGATGTCAATGTCAAAGCTCCTTAAAAGAAAGTATGTTAAACATGCCATAATATACACAGATACAACCATTACCATATTTGGGTCATGTAACATTTGCAAGGTCTATAGTTAATATATAGTTAAGATAGCTCTGTCTCACACAAATCATTACGTAAGTAAACATGACAGCAGTCACAGAGGAAAACTGTCGATTTCAAAGTATGATACACGGAAAAAAAAAAGTTTGGGCAACTATACATTTATCATTCCCTTTTCCCAACAATTGCCTCATAGTAAAATAATAACTTTCTAAACAAAAAAAACAACAACAACCTTTCTATAGTGTTAAGCAATTCTGACTGAAATAAAATGCATGTCTCACTAACTTTTTATTATTTCTTTAAACAAAGCATGCAGTTTCATTGGGCATTCAAGGAGTAGATGGGACCACTTGGCTGGGCCTGGTTTAACCAATCGATTAAAGCTACAGTATTAAATCCGTTTTATAATCGCCAAACGCAATAAACATTGTAAATGAATCTGCACAGTGAAGCATTTGCGCCATCTGCAGGCCACCAAGTGGACTACACATTATACTGCAGTGTGCGGTCGCAGAGACACATTTTCAAAGTCCCCTTGCTACTATACAACGGGACACTGTAATCTCTATGCAAAATGCTTTTTGTATTGCTGCTACAACTACGAAAATCCACAATAAAATTACAACAGTGTATTTTAAAAATGATTTTATTTTTTAATAGTGGCATACTGGAAATTGTGTTGAAAAGGGAACAAACTCTGCCACATGTGAATAGCTAATGACCAGTCAAAGCTGTGTTATATTGTCTAAAGAAAAAAGAGTCTTCCGGTGTGCCATAATAAATCGTCTATTAGTACAAAAATACATTTCAGGACACACAATATAGCATTCAGTATCACAAATAAATGCGTGAGACACATTTCGAGCACACCGTTTAGAAGAAACAGGTTTTGAGAATAGTTTACATCAAGCACTTTCCTTTGTAAATAAAGAATAAAAAGATGGTTATCATTAAAAATGCTTATATTTAGTGTGTATCTGTAGAAAAGGTGATATTATTACTAAGTACACGTTCCGAGGCTCAAAGGAAGATCCAGAATACAAAGACAACCGTTTTCATTTCATTCATCCTCTTTTATAAACGTTTCCCCCCTTAAGTTTTATACAAAATAAAGACATACAAAAAAAGTCATTTACAAACCAATAATGAAGGCCATATGCTTGCTTTATGTACAGCCAAACGATCTCCTTCCATCTTTTTTTATTTGTGTTTCTCTTCAAAGGTCATGTGCATAGCAGATAAAAAGAGAAAACCTGTTCTTAGCCTTTACGCTGTTCTTGTGTGCAACACCTAGGTTTATTTGTACAGCGGGTTGACAAAAATGGCAGAAAGACAACTTTAGTTTCTTCATAATTTATCATTAGAACAACTTAGCAAAAAGAAACCAAAAAGGTTTTTGCTATTGAAAAAAGTGTCATTTCAGATAAGGCATCACTGCTTTAAATGGAGTGAGTGAGAGAGAGAGGGAGTGAGGAAGAATCTGGGACAGAAAGAGGGGAAGAGAGCAGCAGTCTTCACACCTGAGTCAAAGCACGTGCATAGATCTCGACACAGAAGGAATGTTCCAGTGCTCAAGTTCATAGGTCTGTGAGGAGGCTAATGGTGTCTACAAAGGAGCTATTTAAAAAAGGTGAGCCTTAGGTTGACACGTCCTTGGCTAGAAAACTTCATACTGTATTATTCTTAAGATGCCGAGATTCTCTCCGACACTTTCCTTACGCTCGTAACTAGCACTGATCCTGCACCTTGACGTGATAAAAGTCAGGAAATGTGTCAGATGTACACATCAGCTGCTCGACCGAAAAGCCTAGAACTGGAATTCGATATTCTAGAAAAGTTGCACTATACATTAGAATCATAACATTATAGTGTGCATACTATATGAAGTGAAAATACATTTGCAGATTAATATAGTCTATACGTTACAAGGCCTAGACTGAATGGAAGAACCTAATAAATCCTTTAAAAAATAGACAACACAACTTAATGTGCCGCAAAATAATACAGTTGGCTTACAGTGTGAGTATTAGTTGGTCAGTGGCACAGAGCATGCAGTCCATCAAATACTTGAATAGAAAGTTAAAAATAGCATTTGAATCCACAAAAAATATTACACAGTACAACTGATTTCATCATTGATAATAATAATGGCAACACTTTACAATAAGGTTCATTAGTTCAAATTAGTTAACTACTTTAGTTAACAAGAACAAAGCATGAACAATACTTCTACAGCATGAATTAATCTTAGTTAAATGTTCGTTTCAACATTTACAAATGCATTATTAAAATCAAAAGTTGGGCTCGTTAACATTAGTTAATGCACTGTGAATTAACATGAACTAACAAAGAACAACTGTATTTTCATTAACATTAACAAAGATTAATAAATACTGTAATAAATGTATTGTTCATTGTTTGTTCATGTTAGTTAATTTATTAACTAACATTAACTATTGAAACCTTATTGTAAAGTGTAACCATAAACCATAATAATAAATGTTTATTAAACACCAAATCAGCATATTAAAATGATTTCTGAATGATCATGTGATATTGAGGACATTTTAAACTATATTAAAATAGAAAACAGTTATTTTAAATTGTAGTAATTTCACAATAATATTGTTTTTACTGTATTTTACTTTTGATCAAATAAATGCAGCCTTGTTGAGCATAAGAAACTTCTTTCAAAAACATTTAAATATCTTAGTGACCCTAAACGTTTGAACAGTAGTGTATTATATGTTCCGTACAAGGATCAATGACAGCAAAATTTATGAATTAAATGGTGAAAAAGCCGCATACATGCTTGCTCTCTAGTCAGATCCACTGCTCTAAAGCCAACAAAACGATACCAAAAATCAAACATAAAACACACACATTTGGAGAAACATGACCTTCATTAACAAAAACCAAAAAAAAAAAAAAGAAACAAGTTTTGTTATCGTCGAAAAGCACTTAAAAAAAGAAGAGGAGAAAGAAGTAAAAACCAAGAGGACGATGAGGAGATTAAAACAGCACTTCATAGAATGTAACCCTCCCTCCAGTCTCAGAGGTTACCGTAAACAAAGCCAGAGTACAGCCAGGAGACCCTTCATTTAGTGTTGCGTAGCGCCTTCATCTAGTGTATGTGTGTGTGTGTGTGCGTGTGTGTGTGTTTGTGTTCATAAGGGGAAAGGTCCTCTCTCCGTTAATCTGGTTCCACATTCAGTAACGGGACCTGCTGTTGCCCTCCCTTAGAAATGGTCAATAAGCACAGACACACAGTTGGCTCCAACCAGGTAGTTGGGATCCCCAGGGAGAGAGTTGTTCTGCCAACTCTTAGGATCACCTGGATAAACAACAGAGAAAATGCAGATGAATATGATGGTCGAATGGAGAGAATGGAGATGAACCGCCACGTAAAAACATTTGGAATTCGTTTTTTTCTTCTTCCCTCAAGTAAGAAAGGAATATGTTTATTCAGCAAGAATGCATTAAATTGATCAAAAGTGACTGAAGAGTTGTTAAAAAAAAAGTTATATATTCAAAAACATTTAAATATCTTAGTGACCCTAAACGTTTGAACAGTAGTGTATTATATGTTCCGTACAAGGATCAATGACAGCAAAATTTATGAATTAAATGGTGAAAAAGCCGCATACATGCTTGCTCTCTAGTCAGATCCACTGCTCTAAAGCCAACACAAAAATCACAAAAATCAAACATAAAACACACACATTTGGAGAAACATGACCTTCATTAACAAAAACCAAAAAAAAAAAAAAGAAACAAGTTTCCTCACTTTCATTATTTTATAGCATACTTCCACCGCTGTAACAGTACAATATTGTGCTATTATTTTAGCCCTTGGTTTGCATGAGGAAAAGAGAGGAGCATAGCGGGACGCTTAGAGATAAGACAGGCTCTCAGCATGCGTTATTTGTTCTGACAGAGATAATCAACAGAGCCAGAGCAAGAACCAATAAGCTCATAGCCTAAGGTGCTGTGATGCATAAGAACAAAGTTGTTTTTCCATTCATCAAGGTGAAGTGTGTAATTTCGGCACCACTAGCAGCACTAAACAGAAGTGAAAAAAAAAGGTTAATTATCAAACACAAACAGATTTTAGTTCTGTTTGGTGGTTTTGTGGTACAGAAATTACACACTTTATTCGTAAGAAGTATACTTCTAAATCTATAAGAACCTGAGGATTTCAGAGCCCTTTTGTACTCCACTGTGAGCTCCATCAGAACAACATCTTTGTTAAATCAGTTAGGTAAACGCTCTCTTTCCATGAGAGTGCAGGGAAATTTGCCTGGTTTTAAAATATGCAGATTAGAGGCAAAGGCCTGTAATGGTTTTGGATGAGGCAGGAGTCTCTGATCTCTCCACTACAAAATCAGAACGAGAGGTTCATTAGGAGGCTACTCCAGGGCAGTGCCAGGTTTACTAATAAGAGTTATATAGAGACGAATAAGTGAAACGAGAGAGAGAGAAATGAAGACCCAGGGAAAAACATTTGCTGTTCTCCATTTGCGGTACAAAGGCAATTCCAGCAACTCTGCATATTCAGACATTTGGGTGGCTGTGTGAGAATCAGTTTAAAGCACAAACAATGTGAGTGAATTATGATTAATAGATGCGAATTCCCATTGGCCAATTCATGAAATCATGAGACCCAAGTGAAGATGGAAAGCCTATTTTTTTAAGTAATGTTCATCTGCAGATCTGTGATTATTCAACTAATCTCGAGGGAGAAATTGAGTGATTTAGTGTCCTGATCGAGAGAACACAAAGGCAAAGTGAAAATAGCTTTATAACTACTCAAACCGAGCACAATGCGGAATTTGTTGGGCCTTGCAAAATACCCATTCGTTACAATGTAATGGATATGTTGTCACTCATGAGTGGAACAATTAATTATTTTTATTTTTTAATATTTCGTTTCGTGTAACTGTGTAAAATGTTTTGTGTAAAATGTGGGATTGTTACTATTGGGATTGGCCATGTATTCCCTTATAAAATATACAGTACCATTCAAAAGTTTAGGATCAATTTAAAATAAATCTCTTCTATTTTTATACATTTAAAAATATAATTTAAAAATGTAATTTATTCCTGCGACGGCAAAGCTGTATTTTCGGCAGCCATTACTCCAGTCTTCAGTGTCACATGATCCTTCAGAAATAGATAGTTGACAGACAGAAAGTTCAAAAGAACAGCATTTATATGAAATAGAACTCTTTTGTAATATAAATGTCTTTACTGTCACTTTTGCTCAACTCAATATAAGAATTTCTTTCAGAAAAACATCTTACCGACCACACTGATAAATGGTTAAATGGTAGTAGAATAGTTTAATTGTGCTTTAGAGTGAATTGTCACAAAGACAAATTTATTTGATTGTCAAGCTAAAATTGACACTTTGTTTAAATATACCTTAAATAAACCACATAAATAAATGAGCAGACTGGAGTGAGTGAGTCAGTGAGATATGCTATATGAGTAAAAAAACTAAACAAAACAAATAAGTAAACAAAAGACTAGCATATATAAGGTATATATGATATATGAGCGTAAGATATGGAGTTGTGAATAAGAAAATGCATAATGAAAAAAGGCCCATAACCAAACAAGATGTCACAAAGCCATCCCAAACGACCCCAAAAAGGACAGAGAGAGGACAGCGTACCCGACGAGGAGTCGGAGGATTTTAGAGCAAAAGACCAACCATCAGGGGTCATAGACGCACAGTGAGGTAGGCGGAGCTCCACTGGCTTCAGGAACTTCAGGCCGTGAGGACCACACATCACCAGAGGACTCAGCAGAGTTTCACCTGGAAACAAAAACACTTTCCTTTAGCATTTACTCCCATCAAGCTATTAATTTAGTACTGATAATCTCACTTGCATTAACTGAAAAAAGGGGGGGGGGCTGTAACAAACTAGAATCAGTATCAAACTCTGTATTACCAAGCTTTTTTCACAGACCAGAGGAGAAAGACAAAAATGTCAGAATCTTATGACCCTCGAATTAAAAGATGCGTGACTGACCTTTCTCTTTGTCCAGAGGTGGCAGGATGCTGTTATCACGACACACTTTGAAGTAGATCTCTTGCTCCACACCGTCAGGAATGGCTCCCTGAGGGATAATGATGCTCACTCCCGTCTCAATGGAGCTCAGGACCCCGCCGTTACTGTTGAAGATGCCCCGTGCCGTCGCCACCACCGTGTGGCTGTCATCATCATCATCATCATCATCATCCTCCAAAGCACTCGGGCTGGAAAGAGAAAGAAAAAAAGGTTAACCTTATTTTTAGTCTGATCTTTAATTTAAGATTTTCTTTAGTGTTAAAAAAACTAACCAAAAAATTTAAATAAAAAAATCTAGCTATAGCAGAAAAGTATTATCAGTAGACAAATATCTAGTTCTACTGATTGTGATAATGCTTTGTTTTGTTGGCTACTGTCCTAAATGTACTTAATATTCAATATTTGTTTTTTTTTTAAACTAAAAAACAACATGGATAAAATGTCTACTTACCAAAAAAACGGAAACATGTAAGCTTGACAATTAAGGAGCTAGATTTTAATATACCTGACAGGTATTGCCTTGGGTACAGTGTTGATGTTGTTCTGCTGGTATTTGGGTTTCTGGTCCACGGTGCGGGTGAAGGTGTCCAGGCCACTGTCGTGGTCTGTCGGCTGGGGTGAGCTCTGTGGTTTGGTTGTGGTACTGATGGGAGCTTTCACATTATCTGTCTTATTTTGA
>NW_015641476.1:382391-390083 GCF_001515625.1 Sinocyclocheilus rhinocerous | reverse complement strand
ACAAACAGATTTTAGTTCTGTTTTGTGGTTTTGTTGTACAGAAATTACACACTTTATTCGTAAGAATTAAAATAATGGTTACACTACAGTTGCACATATACTTAGATGTTTTGTAGTGCATTTATAAATCTATAATGACCTGAGGATTTCAGTGCCCTTTTATACTCCACCGTGAGCTCCATCAGAACAACATCTTTGTTAAATCAGTTAGGTAAACGCTCTCTTTCCATGAGAGTGCAGGGAAATTTGCCTGGTTTTAAAATATGCAGATTAGAGGCAAAGGCCTGTAATGGTTTTGGATGAGGCAGGAGTCTCTGATCTCTCCACTACAAAATCAGAACGAGAGGTTCATTAGGAGGCTACTCCAGGGCAGTGCCAGGTTTACTAATAAGAGTTATATAGAGACGAATAAGTGAAACGAGAGAGAGAGAAATGAAGACCCAGGGAAAAACATTTGCTGTTCTCCATTTGCGGTACAAAGGCAATTCCAGCAACTCTGCATATTCAGACATTTGGGTGGCTGTGTGAGAATCAGTTTAAAGCACAAACAATGTGAGTGAATTATGATTAATAGATGTGAATTCCCATTGGCCAATTCATGAAATCATGAGACCCAAGTGAAGATGGAAAGCCTATTTTTTTTAGTAATGTTCATCTGCAGATCTGTGATTATTCAACTAATCTCGAGGGAGAAATTGAGTGATTTAGTGTCCTGATCGAGAGAACACAAAGGCAAAGTGAAAATAGCTTTATAACTACTCAAACCGAGCACAATGCGGAATTTGTTGGGCCTTGCAAAATACCCATTCGTTACAATGTAATGGATATGTTGTCACTCATGAGTGGAACAATTAATTATTTTTATTTTTTAATATTTCGTTTCGTGTAACTGTGTAAAATGTTTTGTGTAAAATGTGGGATTGTTACTATTGGGATTGGCCATGTATTCCCTTATAAAATATACAGTACCATTCAAAAGTTTAGGATCAATTTAAAATAAATCTCTTCTATTTTTATACATTTAAAAATATAATTTAAAAATGTAATTTATTCCTGCGACGGCAAAGCTGTATTTTCGGCAGCCATTACTCCAGTCTTCAGTGTCACATGATCCTTCAGAAATAGATAGTTGACAGACAGAAAGTTCAAAAGAACAGCATTTATATGAAATAGAACTCTTTTGTAATATAAATGTCTTTACTGTCACTTTTGCTCAACTCAATATAAGAATTTCTTTCAGAAAAACATCTTACCGACCACACTGATAAATGGTTAAATGGTAGTAGAATAGTTTAATTGTGCTTTAGAGTGAATTGTCACAAAGACAAATTTATTTGATTGTCAAGCTAAAATTGACACTTTGTTTAAATATACCTTAAATAAACCACATAAATAAATGAGCAGACTGGAGTGAGTGAGTCAGTGAGATATGCTATATGAGTAAAAAAACTAAACAAAACAAATAAGTAAACAAAAGACTAGCATATATAAGGTATATATGATATATGAGCGTAAGATATGGAGTTGTGAATAAGAAAATGCATAATGAAAAAAGGCCCATAACCAAACAAGATGTCACAAAGCCATCCCAAACGACCCCAAAAAGGACAGAGAGAGGACAGCGTACCCGACGAGGAGTCGGAGGATTTTAGAGCAAAAGACCAACCATCAGGGGTCATAGACGCACAGTGAGGTAGGCGGAGCTCCACTGGCTTCAGGAACTTCAGGCCGTGAGGACCACACATCACCAGAGGACTCAGCAGAGTTTCACCTGGAAATAAAAACTCTTTCCTTTACCATTTACTCTACAGACAAATACATAACTATATATAACAAACACAAAAACATCCCAGCAAGCTATACATTTAGTACTGATAATCTCACTTGCATTTTGAGTATGGGTTAATTGAAAAAAAAAGGAGGTCTGTAACAAACTTAAAAAAAAAGAATCAGTATCAAACTCTGTATTACCAGGCTTTTTCACAGACCAGAGGAGAAAGACAAAAGTCAGAATCTTCTGACCCTCAACTTATAAAAGATACGTGACTGACCTTTCTCTTTGTCTAGAGGTGGCAGGATGCTGTTATCCCGACACACTTTGAAGTAGATCTCTTGCTCCACACTGTCAGGAATGGCTCCCTGAGGGATAATGATGCTCACTCCCGTCTCAATGGAGCTCAGGACCCCACCGTTACTGTTGAAGATGCCCCGTGCCGTCGCCACCACCGTGTGGCTGTCATCATCATCATCATCATCATCATCCTCCAAAGCACTCGGGCTGGAAAGAGAAAGAAAAAAAGGTTAACCTTATTTTTAGTCTGATCTTTAATTTAAGATTTTCTTTAGTGTTAAAAAAACTAACCAAAAAATTTAAATAAAAAAATCTAGCTATAGCAGAAAAGTATTATCAGTAGACAAATATCTAGTTCTACTGATTGTGATAATGCTTTGTTTTGTTGGCTACTGTCCTAAATGTACTTAATATTCAATATTTGTTTTTTTTTTAAACTAAAAAACAACATGGATAAAATGTCTACTTACCAAAAAAACGGAAACATGTAAGCTTGACAATTAAGGAGCTAGATTTTAATATACCTGACAGGTATTGCCTTGGGTACAGTGTTGATGTTGTTCTGCTGGTATTTGGGTTTCTGGTCCACGGTGCGGGTGAAGGTGTCCAGGCCACTGTCGTGGTCTGTCGGCTGGGGTGAGCTCTGTGGTTTGGTTGTGGTACTGATGGGAGCTTTCACATTATCTGTCTTATTTTGAGAGTCATTAGGCAGGAGATTGTGGTTGAACTTGGGGCTGTCAAACTTGTGCTCAAACGGTCTTGCAGAGGTTATGTATGGCTTGGGCACAAAACGGTTGTAGCTGGACGTGGCAGTGCTGTTGGTCTTTGGAGGTTCACCGGTGCCGTTAACAGGAGATTTCTCTGGGAAGCTTTTCTGAGGCAGGTAAGTGCTCTGGACTGTGTCTTTATGATTGGGAGGCATCACTTTGGGAGATCCATGAGGGACGAGAGGTGGGGTCACTGTGTGTGAGAGAGTGTGAGAATAAACATACTGCATGTCTAAATATGGAAGTCTCTTTACAGATATAAAATAAGCTCCTTAGAGTTCATTTTTTAAAGAGTATTGTTTTAGTCAATGTTTTCATCTTTTGATGAGAGTGACCTTCAAATTTGGTCAATATTTCATTTAAAAATAACTCCTTTCTATTATCTCTCATTGTTATTCTCTGTAATTTATTCCATTACTCCAGTCTTCAGTCTCCTTCAGGAATGCTTCTAATATGTTGATTTGGTGCTCAAGAGACATTTCTTATAATTATCAATGTTGAGAACAGTTCTTCATATGTTTGTGGATGAATAGAACATTCAAAACAGCATTTATTTGAAACAGAAATCATTTGTAACATTATAAATATTACGGTTTACTGTCACATTTGATTAATTTAATGCACCCTTTCTGAATACAAGTGTTCAGTTCTTTTTTTTTTTTTTTTTTACTGACCCCAAACTTTTCAACAGTAGTGTAAAATATAATACTCTAAATTATATAAAATCATACATTTTTGTTTTGTTTAGGAGTATGTATATTATGTATAATGCTTTGTTGTAGGCAGGGGCATATACAATCTTCCATTAATCACTTGCCTGCGGGTTTGGGCAGGGTCGGGGGTGGGACAGCTGGATTAGCTGGAGCAACAGGGTTCAGCTTCTCCACTGACTCTGCCCTGTAGCAGATAAACAGTCAAACAAAGAACAATGATTCAAACTTAAAGCCATATATTGTATCAAATAGATATATCAAAAACATATATCGTAAAAAAACTGCTAAAATAAAAACATAAAGCAGAGTTGTATTAAAGGGTTAGTTCACCCAAAAATGAAAATTAGCCCATAAATTACTCACCCTCAAGTCATCCTAGGTGTATCTTTCTTTCTTCTTTCAGACGAATCCAGTCGGAGTTATATTAAAAATTGTCTTCAATCTTTCAAGCTGTTTAATGCCACTCAGCGGGTGTTGCATGCATCAGTCCAAAAGAAGTGAAATAAAAAGCGCCCATCCATAAACAAAAAAAAGTGTCTCATACGGCTCCGGGGGGTGAACAAAGGCCTCCTGTAGCGAATCGATGCGTTTTTGTATGAAAAACTTGTACACGGAAGCAGTTCCGGGCGGATGACATATGAAGTCAGCGCTGCGCATGCGCCAGTGAGTCTCGTGAAAACCAACGTTTGTTAACAGGAGCAAAGGAAGCAAAGTTTCCTTACTTTAGCAAAGGAAAACCAGTCTCCTCTTGGCTTATATCAAAATCCTCCGACATTCTTCTTTACAACTCACCAGCGCATGCACAAAGCTGAACTCATACGTCATCCGCCCGGAACTGCTTCCAGTGTACAACAGTGAGCGCAAGCTACATTAAAGTGATTATTACGTTTTGAATATGGATATTTTTCTTACAAAAACGCATCGATTCGCTACAGGAGGCCTTTGTTCACCCCCCGGAGCCGTGTGAGACACTTTTTTTTAATGGATGGGCGCTTTTTATTTAACTTCTTTTGGACTGATACATGCAGCACCCGCTGAGTGCCATGAAACAGCTTGAAATATCAAAGACAATTTTGAATATAACTCCGATTGGATTCGTCTGAAAGAAGTAAGTCATATACACCTAAGATGACTTGAGAGTGAGTAATTTATGGGCTAATTTTCATTTTTGGGTGAACTAACCCTTTAAGTACGATTAAAAGTATTTGAACACGTACCTGGGGTAGTACCCTGGCTGGGTCTGGGGTTGGGCTGGTTTGATGGCAGGTGTCAGCTGTGCAGAGGGTTTGCTGTCAAAGCTTCGGCGGTCGAAGAAAGACAGCTGTTTCCTGTAGTACTCCTCATCCTCATCAGGGTCATTGTTATTTGAGCGAATTATATCTGCTGCTTTAGGCTGGGGCTGCTGTGGCTCTGGAGATCTGACAGAGGAAAGAAGCACTTTAAATGCTTGACATATACAATACTATTGAGGTAATGATAAACGTGCACTAATATAATCAGAACCTCATATAAAACATTTATGAGGTCATTTCATCTTCAGTATGTCAGTTTGTGTATCACAAGAAAGCATAGTCACATATCACAATAAAGAGTGGCTAAATTTAGCCTCATCATGGACGTTCAGAAGCAGACTCTGTATTTGACTATTTCACCACTAGATGGAGATCTATGACTAACTTCATTTCTATGGCTAATGCCACTTCAGTACCATTCAAACTTTTAGGGTCAGTAAGATTTTTTTATGTTTTTGCAAAGAAGTCTCTTATGCTCAACCAGGGCTGAATTTATTTGATCAAAAATTCAGTAAAAACACTAATAATTTTCAATATTACAATGTAAAATAATATTTTAAAATGTTATTTTTTCCTGTAATGGAAAAAATGAAATTTTCAGCAGCCATTACTTAAGTGTCGCATGATCCTTCAGAAATTATTCTAATATGCTGATTTGGTGCTAAAGAAATTATTTCTTATTATTATTATCAATGTTGAAAACTGTATCAATGTTGAGCTGCTTAATGTTTTTGTGGAAACTGTGTTATAATTTCTTTGATGAATAAAAAGTTTAAAATAACATTTATTTGAAATAGGAATCTTTTGTAACATTACAAATGTATTTACAGTCACTTTTGATCAAAATCATAAATAAATAAAAAATCTTACCTCAAACTTTTTAACGGTAGTATATATTGTGGTTTAAAAAAAAAAAAAAAAAAAACGCTTTCTCAATATAGATACAAATAACACGATTTGATTTATACTTTATGTGCTAGTTCATTACCTAAAGGCCTTCTCTTGGTCCAGGTTACTTAAAGAACTGGCTTTGGGCACGGAGGCAGCGCCAGGTTTAGGCACCATGTCCACAAGCTAAATGAAGCATAAAAGATAAACAAATTAATTATTCAGTCTGTAGCGTGTATATTTGGTTAGTAGAAATACAGTCTATGTCGACTCACCCGAATACCAGTGTCTGCAGACTCTCTTGCTCTGTCCACAGACACGGATCGTTTGTTCTCAAACATTTTAACCCTCGTGAGCACGGACTGGTGCTTCAAGGCTGGGTCATCCTCTGCCTCGGCTGGAGGAGGAGGAAGTGCAGGCTCCACTGGTGGTGAGATGGACTCAGGTTTGGGAGGGGTCACGGAGGCCTCAGAGTTCTTGTAGCCCCTCTTTGGTGGTTGAGTGTAGGAAGGCCTCTGGGATGGGTCGGTGTACTGTTGTTTGGGGGGTTCAGGGGAGCGGGAGGAAGCTTGAGTACGAGGGAGCGCTTCCTGGTCATATTGTGGGTGCACAGGGGGCAGTTCATCGTGTCGGATCGGTCCGGGGCTGGGTTTGCCATAGCGAGGTCGACTGGCATCATAGCCTGTGTCATGTCGCATCTGAGGGTGACCATACATGCGGTTCAGACCGTCCTCATAGGGCATATGAGGGTCGTATCCAGAGGTTTGGTCATATGGGGCCCATTGCTCATCGTACGGAGGCACGCTGCTGTCAAAATGTAGGTGAGGGTCAAAGTTTCGAGCCTTTGGTTCCATGTAGCCCCCATCATAGTGGTAGGGCTGGTGGTCATAATCTCTGTATGGCTTGTCTTCCTGGTAGAGGGGCTGCTGGGGGTTGTAGTTGGGCTGCATAGGGTTCTGGCTCACCTGCACTGGCTCGTTGTTACGATAGATATCCTTCTTGTACATCTGTTGGTAAAGCCAAAGAAGGATACTTATAAATGACTTGTACAAAGAATCATATATAAACTCTAAACCACAACAATCGATTGAATTGAATGAAACGGCAGAAACCAGAAGTGATTAATATTCGGATTAAAAGTTGAAGAATGAAGCACATAGTCAGCAGAGAGACCTGCAATAGAGGAAGACTCAGAGTGGGCAGTTATTGAACAGGTCAATATAGAGGCAGCCATCACACAAATATTTTCAGAGTTTGAGAGATTAAATGATTCATGACACGCCAAGCTGCAAAAACACTGGGGTAAAATCAGACAGAAAAAATCCCACTGAAAAAGAAGTATACAAAAACTATTTGCTTTAAACAATGAAAAAAATATATATTTTGAGAAGTAGCCTTTTAGGAACAATAATAGTCCAGTCAGTTAGACACAGAATCACCACCAGCATTAATCTATGGAATTACTTACAAAAAGTACGTTTTTAAATTTCGTCAATGATAATGAGGAATTAATCAATCATGGCCACAATTTAACTAAAACAAAAGAAAAATGTTGCCCCACAGTCATGGAAACAAATTAGCTCGTGGCCACAGTATGTTTTTGTTGTATTTTTTAATGTTACAGGGCTCCATAGTTTAATTTCACACTTACTTGTCAATGAAATGTTTTTGTCAACTAAAATTAGATGGCCATTTTAATCAGAGCAAAACTGACAAACTAATGAATATGAAAATTTAAATTTAAAGAACGCTTTTGAATTTAAAGAAAACTACAAATAAAAAACTGTTTGAAAATGAGAACTGGTTAAGTCGTATGCTGTAAACAACAAGGCTACCTTTCAAAGTCATAACAGGAGGGGGAAAAGATTGAAAGTTTTAAATACAGATCAAATTAATTTCTAAATCAGTTTATAACATTCATTGCACCACAAGTATACACTAGCTCTACTTCAACAAGCCAA
>NW_015641476.1:364250-381761 GCF_001515625.1 Sinocyclocheilus rhinocerous | reverse complement strand
AAACGGCAGAAACCAGAAGTGATTAATATTCGGATTAAAAGTTGAAGAATGAAGCACATAGTCAGCAGAGAGACCTGCAATAGAGGAAGACTCAGAGTGGGCAGTTATTGAACAGGTCAATATAGAGGCAGCCATCACACAAATATTTTCAGAGTTTGAGAGATTAAATGATTCATGACACGCCAAGCTGCAAAAACACTGGGGTAAAATCAGACAGAAAAAATCCCACTGAAAAAGAAGTATACAAAAACTATTTGCTTTAAACAATGAAAAAAATATATATTTTGAGAAGTAGCCTTTTAGGAACAATAATAGTCCAGTCAGTTAGACACAGAATCACCACCAGCATTAATCTATGGAATTACTTAAAAAAAGTACGTTTTTAAATTTCGTCAATGATAATGAGGAATTAATCAATCATGGCCACAATTTAACTAAAACAAAAGAAAAATGTTGCCCCACAGTCATGGAAACAAATTAGCTCGTGGCCACAGTATGTTTTTGTTGTATTTTTTAATGTTACAGGGCTCCATAGTTTAATTTCACACTTACTTGTCAATGAAATGTTTTTGTCAACTAAAATTAGATGGCCATTTTAATCAGAGCAAAACTGACAAACTAATGAATATGAAAATTTAAATTTAAAGAACGCTTTTGAATTTAAAGAAAACTACAAATAAAAAACTGTTTGAAAATGAGAACTGGTTAAGTCGTATGCTGTAAACAACAAGGCTACCTTTCAAAGTCATAACAGGAGGGGGAAAAGATTGAAAGTTTTAAATACAGATCAAATTAATTTCTAAATCAGTTTATAACATTCATTGCACCACAAGTATACACTAGGATTAACTGTTTAAAGAATAAAATAGTAGTCAGTTATTACAGCAATAAATTATTTAGCTTGATGGAGCAGTAGGCATAATTCATTTGCTGCTGTAATTGCAGGTTGAATAAAATAAGGTAACAAGTCCAAAAAAAAAAAAAAAAAAAAAAAAAAACCCGGAAAATCAAATCCATGCAAGAGTAGGCAAGCAACAGTGGGGACCTGGGCTTGCCTGAAGGTACGTGAACTATGATCTGATGCAGCAGGTCTCTGTCGTACCCACGGTTGTTTATGAACACACACACACACACACATTCACAGAAGGAGAACGGATGCTCTCTTAGATAGGCACACAGCGCACATGCAAGAGCAGGAGGAAAGCACTGCAGCACACAGGCAGGTCAGACGGCGATAAGAGAGGGCACCGGGCTCGGGCGTTAAGTGGGCCGGTTTCAGTCCAGAGCAGGGTGGCTAGCGAGGTACCTTAGACTCTGACCCGGGTTGTCCGGATTGGTTGGGGTCGAGAGACGGGGGTTGAGCTAGCTCAGGGGCAGGTGGGAAGAGAGAGCCAGCCTCTGGGCTGAAATCCCCCTGAGTGAGGGTGACCGGGAGATCCTTGGCACTCAGGGCCCCTACATTTACAAGAACAGCAGGGTGCGCTGTCTCTGCCAGCAGCTCAGGCTGCGTGGGGAGAGCAGCCTCTGCTTTCTGTGAAGGTGTTCAAAAATGTTTAATACATGTGGTCAAACCTCACCACTGCACTTCAGCTGAGCTTCATGATTCTCTTCTGTCTCACCTGACACCAGTACTGTTTCTATTAAGGGAATGTTCCAGGTTCAATTGATGTTAAGCTCTATCGACAGTTTTTGGGAAATAATGCCAATGGAAAATAAACATGTACAGTAGTGCAAATTAAATTTTTTTTTTTGAAGATTTTATTCTGTATTATGATGTACATCAGAGTGAAACAGATTATCAATAAGAAAAAATGTAGTCAGTTGTAAGAAAGGGGTGGGGTTTAAGCGGACTAAATGATTGAAATGATTGTCACAGGAGAGAAGTCTGTCGTTTCACCAGAAGATAATGTAATTTTCCATTTAATTTAATACACCTTCTTCAGTAACCTATATATATACATATATATATATATATATATACATAGGTTAATATTAAAATTATAATATTATATTAAAAAATATAATTTGATCTGATAAAGTTAAGTTAAATACATTGGTTATTGATATATATTTTTTTATTTCATCAGTTTTTATATGTTATATGGCTAATATACGTTATTGGCTGTTAATAAATATTTAATTGTTCCCCCATTTTTACATTTAGATGACTTTTCTGTTACCTAATGCCAGCCTATCTAAAAACACTACTCATTTACTAACACTGTTAAATGTAACCTTTATCAAATCTTAAGATAAGTATCCATTTTTCATACTGGATATTATGTTGTGATGCCAAAATTCACTTGTAGCATTTACAACGATTGTTTTAATTTGGGATGTTTTAAATTTTGACAAACTGTACGAATTGTAATGTCCATTTAACAGTTACCTACAATAACAATTTCGATCTCAATATTTCAGCCAAAATTGCAATCAGTGCATCTCTAGTGGCTATACTTTTAAAACATTTTGAGTCTTTCCATTGTTAGTGCCTTAACTGCAATATTATGCCACAAATGCTGTTCACTGAGCTTAACTTGTATTGAACCAGGAACTTCCCACTAACATACAGAATAGGGTGACTCTGGGAACCATGTCATATAAAAATTTACAACAATAAATTACATATAATAATTTTCTGTTTATACGTTAAGTCTGATGTCAGTTTAATTCTACAGTACAACACAACGTTTTGGCTCTCTTGTAATACAAGATCTAAGACACTCTGGATATCATAGTGGCCACTGGGCCCATATATACGAGTACATTCACAGTAATATATTTAACACTGTAAATCCATCATGCACATAATACTTTCTGGTAATGACATTTTGCATGAGAAGGAAGGGGACAGCTAGACCACAAGGATGGGGAAATCGTTTCACATACTTTATGATACAATGTCCTCACTTCCATCTCCATTGTGATCATACTGAGATAAGAGTCACAGCATCTATGTGAAGTATAACAGCCAAGCCATATTTGTCACATACACACACACACACACACAGAGACTTCCACACAACTACACGCTCACAAATACATATAATAAATACGTGGCAACAATTATTCATTAGTCATTGTCACTTCTCTAGTACTGCAATGATAGGGTTTTTAAAGCACTCCTCCTTCAATAGCGCCGCTAGAACACTTTTCTCACGCACACCATGGCCTCCAGACAACAGGGAAGGCGAACGGCTCGCAGAAACGCTACCTGCTGAGGTGCAGGGGCCTTGAACCCTGCGGGGTCGATGCGGTTCAGGGGTTCAGGCTGGTACACTCTGTATCCAGGAGGTTCCTGGATGACGGGCGGGTCCTCCCGAACGGGCTCTGAGGAGCGAGTGATGGCGGGTTCAATGGGCGGTCCAACCTCGTCGTTCAGGGTCTCGTCTAGTTCCTGGTCAGTGTAGGCTCCGCCCTCTGTGTCAGTGTCCTCGTAGTCTGAGGTGTGACGGCTGTCTGTGCTGTACATACTGTACTCGCTACCAGGGGCAGATACATAGGACAGACGGTCATCGTGAAGGTCCAAATCATTGTCAGGTGCGCCATCCGCCTGCAGAGATCGAGAGCACAAGATCCAAAGAATTCAATGAGAGAGAGAGGGAGGAAGAGGAGGGAACATGTAGAGAGAGATGAGATGGTAAAAAGTTAGTGGAAGGTGAAAGAGAGAAATGACATGTAGATGAAATGTGTAACATTGTAGAATCTCACAAAATTCTATTTTACATGAAAATAAAGCCTACATTTGAGATTTTTCTGTATTTTAACATTATATTCAGAATAACTATCCAAATTTGACATCAAATGTTTTTACCATAATAATCAATAAGTAACAATGTTCTACTGTCACTATTTCTATTATTTTCATTCACAATTCTTTAATGATACCATTGTCATTTCTAACAGTATTAGTAAAACAATACTGCCATAAATTTAAGAAATTGAAATCAGCATAAATGAAAGGCAGTACTCCAAAAACCATAATGATTCATAAGTACAATTTAAATCACATCCTTTTTTTCATTATAAGAATGTGAGACAGTGTTAATATAGTATTATTTATATACCATTATAATACTTATTTATATATATTTTTAATTTAAATTTTTATATTTTCATTTAAATTTTACATTTTCTAAATTTCTATTTAGCTTTTCAGTTTTAGTTTCAATCATTTTAGTACTCTAATTTTTTTAGTAATTTATATATTTTTTTATTTTTTCATCAATATTATTATTTCAGCATTAATTCAATTAATGAAAACAATTTTCAATAGTTTTACTTAACAGTAACAACACTGACATGAGAATGATAATCTCTCTTTTTTTTTTTTTGCTTTAAACTACTAAGAATATGAGAAGTTTTCTCACTATGATATTAAGAATTGAGGGGGTGTACTTCACTGTCATAAAAATTATTTCACAAAGCAAAAACCTTAAAAAATGACTTAATTTCTTCTTTTTTTAAATTAAAAAAATGTTTTTTTTTTATTTTAGAATCAAATATGACAGTTCTTGGTACATATTTCATTAGTTTGACCCCATTATGGTGAAATGTCGCAAAAAAAAAAAAAAAAACCTATCCACTGAAAGGAAGAACAGATGTTGATCAAATGAACCGTGCAGTGGTCAACATGGATGTTGTGACCACAAGAACAGATGCATGGGAAACAAACTATGCTCTGTAAAAAATAAACATGGAACCAAGAATCCAGACAACCATGAATGAACCCTGTCCCTGAAACCTCAAGCACCTGTTGTGTAATTGCATCATTGTGGAAAAGTTCGATGAAACTCACCTTGCCCTCTGAGACCCACACCAGCTGGTTCTGTTGCTGCTGAATGATCTCCTTCAACGCTCCATACCAGCCATCATTCATGCTGTTCATGTTAATGGTGGCTAAAGGATAGTGACAGGAAGGAAGACATCAAATCACTCAAAAGAGAATCCAGCTGAGTCAGGGGGACATTCATTTAGCAACCTCACCGCACCTCAATGTCCGCTGCACACAGCATGCAGTATCACATGTTTATGTGCTCATTAATTCATCGAAAGGTGGATCACCATTGGATTCTTTCACTGAGTGATCTTTTTGCCCTGTTACATTTACATTTATGAGAGGCCATTATTCAAAGCGATTAACAAATGAGGAATGCTATAACACAACAGTCTTTATAGAGCTCAGCCTGATACAGTGTGCTTGTCTCAATACTTCCATAAAAGTTATGACCAAAACTTGAGATAGCAGCCAGGCTGCTGAGTGTGACCCATCATGAAATTTAATCTGATGTACAGTTTTATGAATAATTATTCCAAGTTATTACTGTGAACTACATTTTTCAATTCACATTAAAGAGGTCACAGTGTGTGTGTGTGTGTGTGTGTGTGTGTGTGTGTGTGTGTGTGTGTTCGCGCACGTGTGACGTGGAGTAGTATGA
Source organism: Sinocyclocheilus rhinocerous (assembly GCF_001515625.1). Lineage (NCBI taxonomy): Eukaryota > Metazoa > Chordata > Actinopteri > Cypriniformes > Cyprinidae > Sinocyclocheilus > Sinocyclocheilus rhinocerous. The sequence continues at coordinate 376,323 of NW_015641476.1, read as the reverse complement.
TGTGTTTCGATTCATTTTAGCAAACAGTTTCATTTAGAAATTTGGATTAATTTAACTGACACAAGACATTTCAAAAGAGTTCCCTCTTCAATTAAAAGAATTTCCCCCAAAAAATGTGTTTGTAAAATTTTAGGTGTTTTTAGTAATAAAATAACCAGTTTAGGTATAATAAGTAATTTAAGTATATATCACTGTTGATTAAGATATACAAATAATTTTAATTACAGGGTAAATACAGGAATAATGGAGTTAAATGTAATACCTTTTAAGACCTTTTTTAAGACTCTTTCCATACATTTTAAGACCTCATCGCCAGTCCAAGTTTTAACCGGTTACATCGGCGACACTTTAACTTACATTTACTATATATTGATTGTAAGACAGCACAACTAAACAGACTTACTTTGTGATAACTCCTTATCAATACAACATAATTCAGAAGTGGGGAACGAAGCACAAGAGAATTAATTGAGTGACTAACCAATGCAACCCAAGAAACAAGAATTAGACCAATAAACAAAACAACTGACAAAACTTATTGAGGAGGCAAAATAAAGCTCTCCGAGCTAACGGGGCAATGAGTTCACACAGTATATTCAAAAGACGTATTTGTCACATCAACTCAAATCATAGCTGTTTTGTGGAACACTTCTCATGGCAAACATCTAATTTGCTCCTCAACAGATCCCGAGCTCATTGACAAATATCTTTTATCGTAGGATGTGCTCCCTTTACACAGATCGTGCGCGATCGCGAAATCGAAAGTGAACTACGACTGCGAGCGCTCATTCAAAGGGGATTTAAATACCCCACATATTGATAGCGGCGGCCTGCGCGAAAATGTTGCTGTGTTTTTATAAACCACCTCATTCAGCATGTCTGGGTCTGTAGTTACTATATTAATACCATCATGCTTTGGGGACAAGGGTCTACTTTTACATGCGAGCCAATCTTCACGGTCTCTCTTAGTCTTTTCAATTAATTTTTTTTTTTACAATAAAGAAAACACTAGCTTAAAACATCTGTGTTTACCTGTGAATAGGTGGTGGTTGTTCTTTCTCAGTTTGAGTGCACGCTCATGGAGTTTCCTGGCGCTCTTCTTGGACTCAGGACACAGTCTGGTCCTCATGTTCTTCACGCCCTGCTTACTGTCAGGATTCAAAAACACCACGATGGGATACCACTGAGCATAGTTCAGCCGATCCACTGCGTTAGGAGTAATGTCCAACACTGCATGCTTGTCCTGCACAACACATACAAAGACACTTCTTCTTGATTTCATGGACTCTCAAGTGTACGTCTATTTAACATGTTGTACCATACTCCACCAGCAGGAGGCAGTAGTGCTATTCAGAGAGAGTGTGTTCATGCATTGCATAATGTGCCTTAAACAACTTTGTATGTGTGAGTGAGATCTCACCCGGTCGATTATCTGTTTGATAGTGTGAAGGCGTATGATCCCTGAGCTGCGCTGGTCAGTGCCGGCATCTCTGGGTTCACTCTCTATACAAAAGAAAACACAATATACTCCACATATACTTTCTGTGCTCCCTATCATGCAGTACCTCAGCATCTTCACCCCCTCAAAAGCATACAGTGAGGAGGCAATTCAACATGGATGTGCACATGCGCCCGCATACACAATATGAGCACCTGCAGACTGTTCACATGTTCCATACGTGTAACATCAATGTGGCGCGATGCATTTTGATTACAGATATCCAAATATGAGTATTCATTATATCAAGTGGAGGAGCATCTGTACACCACAGTGACTAAGAGGATGTCTGGAATATCTGAAGAACATTTAACATTAAAGAGTGCAACCAGAATGTCATTACAGGGTAAAGCTAGTGTGCTTTGACCTTTAGGAGCCATTGTTGGCCCCTGACATCAATACATTATTGGGATAGTTCACCCAAGAATGAATATTCGATCATTTGTTTTTCCTCATGTTGTTCCAAACAGAAAAGAAGATATTCCATACAATGAAAGCCAATGGGGTCCAGTGGTGAGTAAATGATGACACAATTTTTATTTTTGGGTGAACTATACCTTTAAGACAGCAAGCCTGCATCTGCATCCTTTACTATATCATGACTGTAAAATAGCAGCAACTACAGGAAATCTTTTCAGCAAAAAAGAAACACGAAAAAGCCCAAAGAATCACAAAATAACACAGGAAGCAGGTGCTTGGGAGGCGGGAAATCAATGAGCAATGTGCCTTCATCTCCTCTCAAGCATTTCTGAGGGGAGGGGGGGTTGGAGCTATCGATAGCATGAATACAGCTTGGATTTTTTTTTCATCATTAACATTCCAAGCGGTGTCGATTTGGTGTAACTAAAATAAGGGATGCCATAATAATGCACAGCCTCTAGTAACTATGGTTACTGATGGAGTGAGCTGATGTGACTACTGTATGCAACGTACTTTCCCTTCCATCTGGGTGCTGTGTCTCTGAAAAGCAAATACAGTCATACAGGAACAATGTTATGTAAATAAGTGGCCACTCATTGAATCAGTTTACACACTGAATTTTAAAAGCACTATGGAAATTGGAGAGCAGGGCAGCCGTGACTGCTCAAGTATGCTGCACAGGTAGGTGGGTTAGAAAATTGAAGCACTGTGTCTTATCAAGGGATGTGTGTTAATTAGCAAATGGACACTCACTTGCAAGCTCAAACAGGTCAGGCACCTCTCTTGCCAGCTTGTCTCGTGCCACGTCTGCGATTGGCCCAAAGATCACAACAGGTCTCAGGAACCCAGCTACAATGAGAAAAAGACAGATCTGTTTTAGTTCAAACAGAACATAGAATTGTATCTATTCTCAGATTAATGAATGACCGATATTAAAATTCGATGCTATAATGTTTAAATAAACTAAAAATAAAACTAATTTAAATTGTAATTTTTTTTTTTTTTTTTATAATTGACATCAGAAATGGATATTCCTTTTAAAATTTGTTTAAAAGATGTTTTTAAATGGGGGAAATGAGCATAAATTTACAATATCAGTTGATGTGCAACCAACATTGAAACCGAAAAAATTTAAAATTGTAATAAATTAAATTCTCTATTATCGGCTGATAACAGATATATTGTGTATCCTTATCTAAGATACATACATACCTTCTCTAAGAACCACCCTCTCATACGCAGGGAACTTGGTCTGAACAGTCTGAGCTGACAGATCTTCTCTGCTTTTCCGCAGGTTCCTCTTTGAACTGCGCAGACCTCTGAACCTCCAGAAGTCAGCTCGGTCACCTCCTGCAGTTTTGGGGAGTGTGTACTGTACGCTTGATAACTGCTCCGCCCTGATGAGAAGAAACAAGATCAGCTTCAGTTAAAAGTATATTGAATTTTGATTCTCTCTAAGATCTAAGAACTTGTATATAGATAGTCATGCATGATCTACTAATCGGTAAACTCTGTATGCTGTTTACTGAGTGGTTACCTGTTCTTGTTGGGAATGATGCCTCTTTCCACTTCCTGGTGGTTCTTCCCAATGCGGATGGCCAACCAGGAGCCCAGTTTGCCATTGTAGAGGGTGTCCACCACTCTAAACACCTCTCCCTTATTAAAGCTCAGCCCGTAAGGAGACTCTTTCTCATACTCAAAGTGTGTTCTGATGTAGAAGGAGTCGCCCACATCAGACTCCACTATCCGCCGATACACTAGAGGACAGGACATAAACTAGATGCTCAACAGGAAGTGATGAGGAACAGCTTTATAATAACGCTAAACATCTTTCTTAGAATGATTAAATTTTACTTAAAGGGATAATTCACCCAAAAATGAAAATTCTGTCATTAATATCTCACCCTCATGTCGTTTCAAACCCGTAAGACCTTCGTTCATCTTGAAACACAAATTAAGATATTTTTGATGGAATATGAGAGCTGTCTGACCCTGCATAGACAGCAATACAACTTAAATGTTCCCAAGTCCAGAAACGTAGCAAGAAGATCAGTAAAATAATCCATGTGACATAAGGGTTTTTTGTGACGACTGTAATTTTACGAAGCTACGAGAAAACTTTTTGTGCGCAAAAGAAAAAAAAAATAACGACTTTATTCAATCATTGAAGATGATTTGCATCAAGTGCTGAGAGATGTAGTAAAAACTGTGAACTATGTAAAACCACGCCCCTTGAAACACAGACTCTTCAGTTTACTCTGCAAAGAAATGGGTGCCGATTACGAGGGTTTGCTGCTCCACTCAGAGGTACGCTGACTTTCCCGCGGGGCCGTGTTAAGTCGTGTGTATGCGCTGCGCAAAGAGCTGAGAGAGTTTCTCTCTGATGAAAAGCTAGAGCTTGCCAAATGTTTTGAAGATGACTCATGGATACTGAAGTTGTCATACATGGCAGATTTTTTCCAGCATCTCAATGTCCTCAATCAGAGCATGTAAGGACACAATGTTCACATTCTGAACGCACAAGATAAGGTGCGCGCATTCACGCAAAAATGATCCCTGTGGGAAAGCAAACTGCAAGAGGGAGTAACAGAAATGTTTCCTCTCTACAACCAGGAGCGCATCTCCTCCACTGCTGACAACATCACGCCCATAATCCAGTCTCACCTGTCATATCTTCAGGGCTATTTTAAACAGTATTTCCCTGATTTGAACAACAACCACCTGGACTTTGTTAGGAACCCATTTGCACCAGGGGTTGGCACTCTAGCAGTCTAGCAGCCCAGGAGCAACTGATTGACTTGACAAATGACGGAGGAATGAAAACAAGGTTCCCATGTCTTCCTCTATCAGAGTTTTGGATGTCTGTGAGAGAGGACTACCCTGTGTTGTCAGAGAAGGCAATAAAATGTATTTTACCTTTTGCCACAACTTATTTGTGTGAAGCTGGATTTTCAGCACTGAAAGTACTTCAGTCTAAGCACAGAGCCCGTCTGGAGGTTGAAAGTGACATGCGCCTGGCTCTCACTAAAATGAAACCACGCTATGACAAACTATGTAGAAGCCACCAAGCTCATCCATCCCATTAGGAGTTTTTGAACCAGTAAAAGATTCAAATTGGTTTGATTGTGTTTGTAATGCAAATGCTGTCCTTCAGGTTTAACTTGTCACACTGTAATACTGTGAAAGAAGGTACCCTGTTCAGTTAATGAAATATTTAACAATTTTCCAGAAATACAAACTAAAAAATACAGAATCTACAAATGTTGTCTTTCGGGTTTAACTTTCATTTACCAGTGTCTTAATTAGAAAGGGTACCCAGTTCAATGTAAATATTTTGCAGTTTCCCAGAAAAACAAAACGACAACAAAAACAAAACCTAGAAACTACAAATGGTGTCCTTCAGGTTTAGCTTTTCATCTACCGGTGCCTTATTTACAAAAAGTACCCTGTTCAGTTAATGTAAATATTTAGCAATTTTTTGTTTTGTTTCAGAAATACAAAAAGCTACAGGAAACTGTTAATTGTGAGAATCATTTTTGGCTGTAGTGAGTTGCCAAATAATAAAAGAAATTGTTATTAAAACAATAGCATTTCACATGGCTGTTTATTGACATATGAATTGCAATATGTCTTTACATTATAAAGAATTTTATTTTACATGCTTATACTTAAAATACATAGTTGCCTTTATATTTTAGAGACAATGGGGTCCCCTGCAAGGAATCATCATATTTGGGGGTCCCTGGGATTAAAAAGTTTGAAAACCCCTGGTCTATGGGAGGGTCAGACTCAGAGAGCTGTCAGATTCCATCAAAAATATCTTAATTTGTGTTCCGAAGATGAACAAAGGTCTTATGGGTTTGAAACGACATGAGGGTGAGTAATTAATTACAGAATTTTCATTTTTGGGTGAACTAACCCTTTAACTAAACACCAGGACAAGTTATATAAGAAAGGGGTAACACAGTGAGGTGGTGATTATTAAAAATAAAGCAAGGGGATCGTGCTCCCAACGTGAAGCAGAAGGGTCTTATATCACCCTTAATAACCGGCACACTGCACATTATCCCACTTAGTACAAAAGTACTTACCAAATAAACAAAGAAATGGGCATAAAGTGTTGATTCAAATTGATTTTTGATTTTATTACAGTGATATGAGATACATGATACTAGTGCAGCTTCGTGATAAACCAATGCTCATTTGACCAAAGGAAGCTGCTACTGACCAGTAAGAGTTAAATATTCTAGACCAGTGGCTCTTGACCGGGCCCACTAAGGGGCCTCAGCAAACTTCCAGGAGGCCTAATAAGGCATCATAAGTACCAGAGATACACATCAGATTAGACAGGAGGGCTTTCAAATATTGTCTTGGATAAGGGGGTTGGGGATCTTGGAGTCAAAAAGAACCATGTAATAAGTGAACATAATTGATATATGAAAGGCACATGCATCTGCTCACCATCTTTCTTCCTCTGAGCCAGGATGGTGACCTCTTCACCTCTGGGCAGATCGAGCAGGAACAGCACTGCTTCCTCACGAATGATGTTTGCAAAGTCAACATTGTTAACCTATGAACAGGTGGGAGTGCAAGAAGAAAACAGGCTTCAGATCTCTGCGGTGCTGTACCCTAACAATACACTGTTTATTGACAGTGGAAAGAGAAATAAAGAGAAGCAGAGACAGAAAAAAAGAGAAAATCCACTTTTTCTGTTTCTACTTTATCTTTAAGTCACAATCTCAGGAGAAAAAAATTAAAATAAAAAGAGTCAAGGTGAACGAGCAGTCACCCCTGACTAAATGGAAAGGGAAAAACAATGAGCTGGGAGTCTCGCTGTGGGGCAGGGCCTGGAATCTAAGGAGTGTGTGTTTGTGCAGCAGGGACAGGAACTTTCATACACGAGTGTGTACACACACTGTGACGACCTGCTCTGGAACTAGTGTAGGAGTGACACAAAACTATCCATGTTTCATTTAAATGTGCTCAGTAGTAAACAACCCTAAATGAGCCTGACTTAGAGTCTCTGTATTACACACAGCAACTGACAATAGCATAAGACCACTTGAGGCTTGAGTTAAACAATGAGCGCCATTGTGCGGCCGAAGGCTAAACAAAGGAAAGCTGGAAACAGAGGAGAGACAGGCACTGAGTCAGAGCAGAAGTATGTCATGATTATTTTTTGCCCACAGCCATAGGGGTCACATAGTGTCTTCATATTTTTCTGAGAAAAAGTGGGATGTTACAGTGTTACAGCACAGAGATTAGTCAACAGCAGATGTTCAGTAGCAAAACAATCAAACACATGAATTGTTAAGATTTATTTTATACGATTAAGCATGCTACTGTATCTGATACACATGTGATGTTTTCACACAATGAATGTCAATGGTTACAATGTGTAGATTTAAAGGCAACAAATAGAACTGAAAAAATGACAGTTTGGCTCCAAACAGTCTGACATCTGTAACAATGCTTAATTTGATTATATATTACAAAATGTAATATATATATATATATATATATTAAAAATGATTTAAATAATTTAATGTTCACAAAAAATTAATTTACTTTTATGAAATTTTGTAATTTGTAACAAAATTATACAGATTTCACCTGTAACTAGGCAAACACTAGGAGGACAGGATGTTTATCATTAAATTGATGCTAGATCCATATTGCAAGACCTCACTTTTAAGTCTTAAAAGATGTTACTTGTATCCAGTAGTAAATAGCCGCGTTTCCACTGTGGGGCCAAAAGCGAGTGTGCTAGTGCATGCCAGGGCCACTCGCGTTTCCACTATCACTTCCAGGGCTTGATCGTGCCTCGTCGGTACTTCCTCTGGGCCAACGACGAGGGTTTTTTGGCCCGCCGAATACCTTGGCCCTAAGCTGGTCAGCTCGGGTTTGAGGAGTGGTCATGAACAAAGGCAGAGTTTCACAGAGTCTGAAGGGCCACGGATCATTTCATATAGTTAACAGCTATAACACCAGCATTAAAGACTTTTAAAATAATTTTATCTCAAAACTCACTTTCAGACAGCAGCGAGTGTTTGAAATAACTTCTTTTTGAGATTCGATGTGGATTATGATCACCATACAAGGCAGAAATATTTATATGCGATGCAGAAGACTATGCACTTTAGCCATTACCATAGTAAACATGGCAAATACGACTACTTGAAGAAATCAGACAAATCATATAGGCTATCACAATTGTGTTTTTTTTTTGTTACATATTTTATCTGTCAGTAAGTCTCGTCTCTTTATACCTGACTGTCTGATGTTCATATTTAGTTCATATTTAGCCAACTGTTTTGTGAAATAAGGGTAAATATCACTTTATTTCTGTGTGACTAATTTTGATATATTTTGATCAATGTATCACTTATTATTGTAAAACTAGTAAAACATTGATGCTTTGTTTTTAAATCTTCAAGTAAACAACAAAAAATGCAAACAAACAGCCGCTTTTATCATGTTCATTTAGTGATCTCGCTAGTCCCAGTGATTTATTTCTGATTAGTTTTCTGATAAACCTTCTCTTTGTCTGTGAAATTATTGTTCCAGAGAGGCGTGTAAAGGGCTGGTTTTAGTGAAGCACTGCCGGAGCTTCTGGCCCAACGGTGGAAACGCAGTGTGATTTTGGCCTTGGTGCTATTAGTCCTCCCGGTCCATTGAAAGCACTGGCCCGCACTGGCCCAACAGTGGAAAAGCGGCTAATGTAAAAGATGGTCCTCACCCTGAGTATCTGGTCTCCCTCCTCCAGGCCTTCCTTAGCAGCAGGACTGTCTTCCAGCACACCAGCCACAAAGATCCCCACATCATTTCCTCCCGCCAGCCTCAATCCTACGCTTTCTCCTTTCTTAAACTTCACCAGCTTCATACTAGGCCTGGTAACAGAGAATAAAACTGGCTCAGTTTTTAATCTGCACAATATACAGAAAGTTTACTTTGCTAATAAATTCAAAATCATTAGAAAAGGCACTTGGGAGCATGATGCCAGTACAGAATATACAACGACACTGACCGGAGGATGCTGTCATCATGGGTGACACTGGGCACAGGGGCGTCAGAAGGGCTGACTGGCAGATCAACATCAGGTTGCCCAGGTTGTGCATACACCGGTTTCGGCTCTAAACAAACATTGCTGTTAGACTCTGACCATGATGTACAGTATGTCAATAAACACATATTTCTTTTAACATGTGATTAATCAGCCCAAAAAGAACACGAAGAACCAGAGCAAAACTAGGTCAGATTAAGGCATTCCAGAACAAAGCAGCACACTACAGAGAGAAAACTAGAGGAGAGGTCTGACTTTGATCAGTGTAAAGGTGGGAGTAGGAGTAGGAGCAATGAGCGATTTCTCCAAGGAGGCGAGGGAGATTGTGCATGTTAAAAAAATTTAATTAAAAAATGATAATTTAAGAAAATTAAAAACTAAACATTGCGCTTAAACACTATTTGATATACACACAAAAAGTATGTAAACCACAATTTTTTTGCCCCACTGTAAAATATAGTTGAAAAGTCACATTAAAGGGGTCATGAACTGAGAAATCAAAATTCCCTTGATCTTTTGACATATAAGAGGTCATTGTACTATAAAGACATCCTGCAAGTTTCAGAACTCAAATCTTTCTTGTTAGTCTAAAAACAGCTTATATTGAAGCCAATCTGCCAAATGCCAGGTTGTGGACTGTGCCACTTTATGACGTAAGAGAGCGGGTAAACCCTGCCTCCGCAGAAGAAGATCAACGCCTGCTTCTACATCACTGCCTGTTTAGCCCCGCCCACCGATTCACTCCTGGAGTAGGTAAATAACGAGAGAGGCAAACACAAGTCTATGCAGAAACCAAATGATAAAGATGGCTCTGGAGAAAACAAGACGCTGTGCAGTGCCAAGTTGTGGAAAAACACAGTCTTTGCATTGCCTTCCTTCTGATCCCAACATTAGGAAAGAGTGGATGAAGTTTATTTTTAATGAAGATCCAGACTGTGTCAGTAATAATTTGGTCCTTTGTTCACTTCATTTTACTGCGGATTTGTTTACAAACAAAGCACAATTCGACGCAGGATTTCCAGAAAGACTGAAACTAAGAGACGATGCTGTGCCGAATATATTGGATCCGACAGTAATGTCACACCACACAAGTGTGAGTAACTGTTTTTATTACGTGGTCACTATTGCTTTGTCTGTTATTACGGATCGTTTGATATGTACGGAGTATTTATGAGTTTTTAACCTAAATCACAACAGCGTCCATCTATGAAGGATGTAGGCTGTCAAACACACACAACTGTTAGCCAATCATAGCAGTGGGCGTTTACTTCTACAATCCATCTACAATTCACCACAGCCTATTCAAATGGAGCGTTCAGATGAGGGGAGACAAAACAGGACAAAAGATAGCCTATTACTTCTAAATTATGATGTTTTTTTGATGTAAAAATCTTGATAACATTATAAGTGGACCTCAGAAAACAGTACAAAATAATAATAATAAAAAAATTGTAGTATTGGTTGCTTGATCATTGCATTAGGTAAATTATGTTTCATGTGCCAATTTAGTAAACATCATATGGAAATGGAACTGGAATTTAAAAAAAAATAAACAAGGTGACTTTGCCTCATCATTTAAAAAGTCCACCAAATGCCACTGGACTTTAGAGATAAGCCAGTAGGAGAGCAGAAGGAAAGACAGAAGACAGCTGGAAGTCTGGAGGTGAAAGTCCCAACCTGGCAGTGGAGGGATCTGTTTGTCCCCGGGCTGTTCTGTGGGCAGAACCAGAAGTGCATCCTCCGCCATCTTAACTGGAGTGGATACAGTCGCTGGTTTGGAGATGCGCTCCTCCTCACGACTCCTGTGGCTAGAGACACACACAGCTCACAGATACAAACCGAGCCTGGTTTTATCTCTGCTTATAATATAAGTAGTTGACAAATAACATGGACATTAACTTTATTTTATAAAATCAAGATTTTAGGTTACACAGTATAAGGTAGATTATATTTTTAGTGTGTATTAAATGACCACTGTTTAAATGTAATCACCTTGCTACATGCATAAACAACTAAAAGAACAATATGCAGATGCTTTTGACTGAAAAAGACTATCAAATGCATCAATATTATGAGAGGTGCCTTCATAGGCAGACACCATGATGCAAGCAAAACTTCCTGTTGGGCAAGTTACTAAAGAACTCAAAAAAACATTGGTGGCATTTCACAAACTAGATAAGATTTTGGTCAGCATGTATGGAAGTCTCTGAGAACATGTCAGACATTATATATTTTTAACTTGATTATGAGAGCATCCTGAAGGAAGAGCATGTGAAAAATGCTGAATGGAAACAAAACAGAAGGATCATGAACACAACAATGCTTGAAAACAGCAGAGATTAAAGGGTTAGTTCACCCAAAAATGAAAATTAGCCCATAAATTACTCACCCTCAAGTCATCCTAGGTGTATATGACTTTCTTCTTTCAGACGAATCCAGTCGGAGTTATATAAAAAATTGTCTTTTATCTTTCAAGCTGTTTCATGGCACTCAGCGGGTGTTGCATGCATCAGTCCAAAAGAAGTTAAATAAAAAGCGCCCATCCATAAAAAAGTGTCTCACACGGCTCCGCGGGGGGTGAACAAAGACCTTCTGTAGCGAATCGATGCTTTTTTGTAAGAAAAATATCCATATTCAAAAATAATCACTTTAATGTAGCTTGCGCCAACAGTCCTACACAGAAGCAGTTCCGGACGGATGACGTATGAGTTCAGCGTTGCGCATGCGCCGGTGAGTCTCGTGAAAACCAACGTTTGTTAACAGGAGCAAAGGAAGCAAAGTTTCCTTACTTTAGAAAAGGAAAACCAGTCTCCTCTTGGCTTATATCGAAATCCTCCAACATTCTTCTTTACAAATCCTCGTCTTGTACTTCTAATAAGTGTTTTGTTTTGATCTCTCCCCTGCGCTTCCGCGTGCATCACTTCTGAGCGGCGCATGCGCAAAGCCGACCTCATACGTCATCCGCCCGGAACTGCTTCCAGTGTACAACAGTCAGCGCAAGCTACATTAAAGTGATTATTACGTTTTGAATATGGATATTTTTCTTACAAAAACACATCGGTTCGCTACAGGAGGCCTTTGTTCACCCCCCG
>NW_015641476.1:356049-360859 GCF_001515625.1 Sinocyclocheilus rhinocerous | reverse complement strand
TTGAATATGGATTTTTTTCTTACAAAAACGCATCGATTCGCTACAGGAGGCCTTTGTTCACCCCCCGGAGCAGTGTGAGACACTTTTTTAAAGGATGGGCACATTTTATTTAACTTCTTTTGGACTGATGCATGCAACACCCGCTGAGTGGCATTAAACAGCTTGAAAGATCAAAGACAATTTTTAATATAACTTGAGGGTGAGTAATTTATGGGCTAATTTTCAATTTTGGGTGAACTAACCCTTTAAGTTTGCTCATTAGATGGCACCAGATGCCAGTGCTTTAGGTCAGACTGTATAATTTTTCTCCTGCTAAAAATTAGGACAGATGCTAGGAGCTTCTTTTAAAACTATAAACATGACAACAACTCTCAGATATTTAAAATGCTTTGAGGCATCAAAACTACTCTCTGTTGCACATTCTGATATCTGGTTGTGCACAGACATAGAAAGATGGAGAAACATATGATGAGTTCAGGATCAGGACTGCACCCTAGAACTATGGGTGAATTTGAGAGTCACATGATTGGTAATAGTATGACTCAGACAGGAAACAGACCACTCCTGAAATATTCTTTTTTTTTTCTTTGATGAACACAATTAGCATTGTTGTGCCAGCTGAATCAGTAAAAACAATCAGATATCTGCCAAGAAATTAAATGTTCATCTGTCAGAACAAAAAAAGAGAGATAAAAAAAGTTCCTTGCTGCCTAGCAGTGTACTTTACCTTAAATCTCTTATGCCCTGGACATGCACACACACACACACAGAGGCCTACATAAATCCCAAGCTCTCCTTTGCTCTGTTGGTTTTCTCTGTACTAACACATCCATCACACACAGGCTAAATCCTCTGCTCACATTCTCTTGCATTTGTTTCTCCTCTGTGACCTGTTACAATCTCACTGAAACGCTTCTATGTGCATTTGTGCATTGAACCCCTATAAAAATCATCACTTTTTACAGTGTATATAAATTTGATATATTGTGTAGAAATACACTTTTTTCCCCCCCTAAATGAACACCATTCTTGTGACTATTTTTTTGTGATTACACAGCAAGAAAAGCCAATAAATTGATATTTCTATTACAAGTACAAAATACGCCCTTGGAAGCTGCTTGTTCTTTGTTTTACTTATGAATTAATGCAGGTGAAGTTACTTTGCAAATATCTAATATAGAACAGGCTATAAACCTGGAAGACCTATTACATCACTAGGTCTGAGTCAGCAAGAAATACAGACGGCTCACTGCAAACATGATGATCATTATGCCACACGCAGCTGGATCCAGATTCAAGAAGAAAAAAAAAAGGTTAATATTTGTTCTGAAATGTATTCAATTCCATTATTTAATATAAATTTGTTTCATTCATACTTTTTATTTTTATTCATTTTAATCGATTTAATACATTTAACCAATTTATTTAGGTTCATCTTTCTTTCCCCAAGCAGTTTTAAATAATTGAACTTTACATGTCTGATTACTTCTTATTTTCTTTATTATGCCTATAAATCACCTTAAAAAAAAAAACACAACAAATTCCTCGCGTGTTTGCACACACCTGGCGAATAAAGCTAATTCTGATTCTGATTCTGATGTAAAGCACTCTGAATTACCACTGTGTATGAAATGTGATATATAAATAAACTTGCCTACCCGAACCTAATACAGAGACAACACTGAATCAACACACTTAAGTGCTCTTGAGAAACTTTGTGTAGAGGAGAGAGATTAAAAAGCTGACAGCTCAGACTGAGGGGAGAGAGAGTGTATCTCTGTGGCTTGTACAGTGAGGAAAAACCCATCTGGTGATGCAAATTTCAGAGGGAATTGTGTTGTCTCTTGTGTTCCAAGGTTAATGAACACACATGCAGGAAAATGAACTCAGGCCCATTTCTGCATAACAGCCTTGACACCCACTGGCAGTTTACACACACACACACAGAGCTAGTTGCCTCTGTGCTACCAGCTCAACGTGACAGAATGCACGCTAATTTCACTACAAGCACATTGTAAAGCACCACATCAAATGCATTTAAAGTGGATTTTACAAACTAAACCGTCCATATAGAACACAGGACCCACACATTAATAGGACTATGACAAAATTGCACATTCACAAACACATTCACAAACAACAAATCAACCTAATGTCCATGCACTCAGACTCCATCTACAAAAACTATCCACTGTGTACAGAGCACAGCACTTACAACGGGAGCATTCTGGTGAGAAAAGAGCCCGTCAGCCTGTGTAAAGACAGAGCAGTTATTCAACAGCGAGTGAGTGATGCATGGCTCTGAGATATTAACCTGGCTCACTGACAAACAGGTTCATCATCCACCAAAATGCCTCCAAATCTAGCAGTCCAAGTCCAGAAAATTACTTTTTAGACCATCCATTTTTTGTGGTGCTGAAGGAGGACCCTATAGCATTCCCATGTTGCCCAGTACTGTTAATCACCCAGACAGTAAAGAGTGACCAGAGCCAGTTTATATTTATTCAATGTCGCTGAATTAAATCAGTGTACATTAATAATTGTTTCAATATTGTGAAATATTATAACTTATAACAACTAGGGTTGGGCGATGTCTACAAAATTGGCATCGGACGATGTCTACAGTGAAACATCGCGATAGAGCCGGTGAATCCGTATTCAGAAAGGCATGGAAAACAAATAACGTTTGCCTGTTACATTACAGTACTTAAAATTTCACTTACCACATATACAGAGTTAGGAGAGATGACTGAGGATGATGGCGAATGATTTGCAGATTCTGAGCACCAATTTAGTCAAATGTATGGTAAGTACTGCTGCTCCATAGTATAAACGGAGTACGTGCGATCGCGAATCTCGAAAGAGAAAGTGAAACTAAAAAGTGATCGTGCATTCAAAAGCAGTTTCAATGCCAGGCATAACAGCGGCTCCCTGATGCGCGCTATTTATATACAGTATAATTACCCAATGATAAAACTGCGAGAGAAAATCCTCTATCGGCCCAACCCTAATAACAACATTTATTTTAATACATTTTAAATGGTCATTTATATATGGTGGCAAAGCTGAATTTTCAGGAGCCGATTCTCCAGTCTTCAGTGTCACATGATCTTTCAGAAATCATTCTAATATGCTGATTTTGTGCTCAAGAAACATTATTATCAACATAAAGAAACATTACCAATGTTAAAAACAGCTGTGCTACTTAATATTTTTGTGGAGCCTGAGATACATTTTTTAGGATTTTTTGCTGAATAGAAAGCTCAAAAAACAGCATTTATTTGAACTCTCTGTAACATTATGAATGTCTTTTTTGTGTCAAAATGTCACTTTTGATCAATTTAATGCATCCACGCTGAACAAAGCATTAATATCTTTAAAAAAAATAAAACTATAAAGAAACAAATTTGTTTAAATATGTGCCATCCAAGGTTTCATACTTATCTCAAAGAGTTTTCCTTGCCATTGTCATGTTTGGCTCGCTGGGGGTTTTTGCTAGGCACTTTTTTGTAAATCTGCTATGGAACTATATTAAATGTGTTATAAAATTTAACTGAAATGAAAACTGAATTGAATTTAGCTCTAGTATCTTCATATTCAATATCATTCAGTGGAGATCGATGATTCTACTAATCTAGCGGGTCTAGTGTCTCATGTCGCAAGTTCAATGACGCAGGTAGTGACGATTCTCTCTGGCCAATCAGTGATCAGCAGGGTTTACTCGTCACATTTTGGTAAAGGTACAGCTCGCTTGGAACCTCAGCCGAGATGGTACTGAAAAAAGTACTAGGTACCAGGTACTGTACACAGTGGAAAACCCCCCAAAAGCGAGCCGTGCCGTGCTGTACCATGCAGTGGAAAAGCGCCATAACATTACAGACACTGTCCACATGTGCAAAGTAAAGGCAGACTATGTACACAAACACTCTAGAAATTGCTACAGCTGTGGCAATTGTCTGAGACTTGAAAGGCACCACTGTCTTGTTGAGGTGAGAGAGCCGATAATGAGGTGTAATCTGAGATCAGATATTAAGTGAGACGCTGCTGTAGACAGACAGGTGGAGGATGTGTGGGGACGCGAGGTGTGAAATTTCATTAAAATACAGCCTGCAGCAGTGTGGGGATATGAGATGTAGAGAGTAACTGCTTTAATGGCAGGAAGGATGGCATGTCCCCTGGGAAAGGATGGGCACCTTGTGGCATTGTCATCTTTTTCATCCCCGTCTCTTTTCATACTCACAGTCTCCTGGAAACACCATCTTGTGCTTTTCCTTTCTTACTTCCATCTGTTTTACATACTCCACTAGTCTCTCTCATGATTTCCTTTGGCCCCCATCCACCACTTATAAAATGTACCATGGTAACCACAGTTTCCGCCAAAACACCATAGCATAATATCATTACTACTGTTACTGATAAATGGGAGAATATAATTATAATTAATCTGATTTTTTTAATGGAAATCTCTCATCCTGATTTATTTAGGTCTGTCTATCAATTTTGATCACATTAATTATGTGAAACTCTAATTCATCTAATTTTAATTGAACAATTAATCACACATCAAACTGAAAATAAAGATATTACTGAGACTGACAAATCATTAAATATTAAAAATGTTACAAAAAAAAAAATTTTTTTGTACACACTAAATACAACAAATTGATAGCTGTGCGTTTGTTTCTTTTTTTGTAACAATAACTAGTACATATTTTGGCAAAAACTGTGGTTACCATTTTATAATAAATTTTTGTAAAGGACTAGTGTTTATGTATACATACATGCAGTGTTACCCCTAGGTTTACGGGTT
>NW_015641476.1:341922-355806 GCF_001515625.1 Sinocyclocheilus rhinocerous | reverse complement strand
GCGCGCATCGGCGCTGTGCGCGCTGTGCGTGATGCAGAGAGCGTGCATAACGTAGAGACAGAAATGACATGCCGTCGTGTAAATAAGATAAATAAGATAAATAACATAAGGCTATTTAGTTTGCTTAATAAAAGAACAAGGTATATACCTGTTCTATAGGAAAGGTAACTTTAAATGACTTCTGTTGTGATCTGACGCTATAGAGAACATATAATTAAATATTAACTTGACCTTCAAGGGGGGCGGGGGGTGCGGGCCGCCCCCCTAATATAATGGCAGGAGAAACACTGCATATATGTATGCTTGTACATTATATTTGTGATGCACCAAACGAGTTTACATTACTTTCAGTAAATAAACTTGGTATGCTGTCCAGGTTGTCATGTTCTCAGGTGATAAATTAAACCAGTCACAGTAAAGTTCTTTGGCAACAAGCTGCCTCTTGATTTTTCAATTTAAAAATGTGACATATTTGCTATTCTAACATAATTTTGATCACAGTGTATGTCCACACTGCTGACATGTTTACCTGTTGTAGTTTATCCACATTGTGTGCACAAAATAGATGCTGACACAGTCAAAACACTTCATCTGAGATGTGCTAACTGTTTTGGTCAATAATTTTGGCCCACCAAAACTTCTCCGGTCAAAAAATATTATTTTTTTTTTTTTTTTGCAGTTTTGGCCAAATATTTTTGGTTCTCAAAATTATATACATTATATATACAGATTACTGTACTGTATAATGTTACCATATATCATAATATGGCATATGAGACAAGCATCAAATGTCCAAAACTTTGAGGTATTTACTATTCTGTAGCATCCTACAACAGATATCAATACACACTGATTCTTGAACTTTATTGCCTCTTATACAAACACACACACAAACAGCACTGAAAGAATAATCAGACCACTTGCTGTCAACACTTCTCACATCTACAGTGCTAGTGCACATCTACTACGTTAGTTAAGACAGCTACATGAGCTCAGCTCTACTGTAGTGTCAAACTGAGTTACGATCAGCCAGCTCACTGCTCTATGACCAACACTTACACTCTCCTCTGACTGCAAGCAAAACAGAACGAAACAAAAATATTTCAAACAAATACAAATCAGTGACAGAAAGTGTAATATTTGTTAAAGCTAATGTATATCTGTAAGTATACATGTAAATCAGTCCTATCTGCTTCACTGATTATTCTGCTTCATATGATTATTAATGACATTTAAAGCAGGCTCGGGGTGAAGGGGAGGAAACCTTGAAATCTCTCAGGACCAACAATCATTCACAGCGCTCTTCTGTCATTAAGCAGATCGATGCAGCCTTTCTGCTCTTGCACACATATCCTATAGTATATATTCATCTCTCTAAATTAGTGAAATGATCCAAAGTCTGATGTTCACCAGGGAAATGGAAAAGTTAAGCATCCTTTAAGAAGGGTCCTTTGTTTGGTTAATGTAAGCATTTCTGGAGTCTCTTACCTGCCTTTGCTCATCTGTTGTGGAGAGTGGCTGGAGATGTCGGAGGGCTCTGAGCGTTTGTCAGGGGAATGGGATCGACTGCGACGGGTGCGCTCATGGGAATGATCTGATGCCAGTGAATGAATTTCTGAAATGTCTGTTGAAACAAATCATGATTTTCAAGTGTCAATTTAGTCCAAGTTGACTTGCTTTTAGAAAAAGACAAAAATCCGACAAGAAAGCCATGTAATGAACACAATGCAAACTACAACATCTGATGTACATGTCTAAATATCGTTTAAACTCAAGTCTAAACAGCTTTTTCAGATCTAAATTTTTAACTAGGATCATCTCACCATCTCTGTCTGAATTAGCTGAGGGAATGCTATTATCCAAATCTGGAATGTTGAGGAGTGTCGCCCTCTCGTCTCTCTGCACCACCATCTTCAGCTTGCCATGCGATCGCTCTATAAGCTTCTTTGCGTCTATCAAAGACAGGTTCTCAGTCACTGTGCCATTGATCTATATGGAGAGGAGAGGGAGAAGAGCAGAACACCATTTTCTGGATGAACTATGGATACATAAGTCTGCTATTTTGTATGATACAGCTTTAACAGTGACAAAGGCCAGACCAAATTACATCAGGTATAAAGCACTAATCACTGCTGAGAAAGCCTGTTGTATAAATTAAGCATTTTTAAATTATAACCATACACACTTTTAGTGCTTAAATTAGTCCTGCAGATAGCAACAGGCAAATAAACAAACCATATACACTACCGTTCTAAAGTTTTTAATATCATTAAGACAGATGTTTTTGAAAGAAGTCTCTTTTGACTCCTCACCATGGCTGCATTTATTTTTATGGCTGCATTATATACTGTAAAATACTTATTATTTTAATATATCTTAAAATGTAATTTCTTTTCTGTGATGCAAAGTTGAATTTTCACCCGCCATTCAGTGTCACATGATCCATCGGAAATCATTCTAATATGCTGATTTGGTGCTGCTTATTATATGGTTCTTATTATAATCAGTGTTGAAAACTGGTGCTGCTTACTATTTTTGTGGAAACCATGATACTTTTTTTTGATTCAGTGATGAAAAGAAAGTTAAAATAAACAAAAATCTTCTGTAACATTTAAAATGTCTTAACAGTCACTTTTGATGTATCCTTGCTAAATAAAAGTCTGAACAGTAGTGCATATGCAGTAAAAAAAAAAATGCTGTCCCTGATTTTCCATTTACAGAGACTTGCAACAAGCCTGCTTGGCAGTGTGCTCAATGCCCTGCAGTTTCACTCCAGTGCACTCTGGGATATGCTCTGTTCCACTCAGTAAGCACTAGCTTCATTTAACTGATGACGGCTCATAAATTTGCATGGAAATGTCAAGTAATTTCCCCAATTAAACAACTAATAACTTGGTAAGTGTTAGAGCTCTTCTTCAGCCAAAACTAGTCAGTCAGTTGATACTTTTTATATTCTTTAAGGTAAACAGTATAATTATGAAGTATAAAGAAATATAAATATAAAGTATAAAGAATAATTATGCCAACATTAAGAATGAGGGTAAAAGAGGTTTAACAAACTTAATTTTGGGTGTGCTTAAAGCTACTGTACCTAAAGGTGCTGTAAGTGCCTTCATGGAAATATCCCTAAAAGATATGACTTAAATATACTATGCTGAGATATCACACTGATCTGCCCTAGTCTCTATGAACAGACAAATAATCAGTGACCACAAGCAACTGTCAGATTCTTCATTCAGCCAATGAAAAGGCTTTTGAGGCACTTTCTGTCAATCATTTTGCACATTCACAGTGGGCAGTCCATATATGGGAAGCCAAATGCTGAAAGCATGATATATTAACTTAGTGCAGTTTTCATGAGTTTAGAGGAAGTCAAATGTTCACAATTTCTCATCTGTCAACAACGACTTACACAGCCAAACATCTTAGTAGACATAGCAAGACAGAGGAAAATAAAGGGAGCACAAAACACTGGTAAAGCTGTTCAGCACAGGTATCGGTACCAGCAACTACTGCTGGTACCGCTCACTCCATTGACTATCCAGTTCTCTTCTTTTCCTGAACCATCTCTGATTCATCCCAGACACCACTTCTCATACCTTCAGAACGACATCTCCCTCTTGTATGTTGCCATCACGGGCTGCGAGGCTCTCGGAAGAAATGTCCTTTACAAAAATGTGGCTGGCCAGACGCAGGCCATATTCTGCACACAACAGAAAATACACACAAGAATGAACAATAACAGACATAATCCACTTGAATTAATGAGTGACTGATAAATCTGACTACTGAGTAACTTACTACAGCTTTGTTCCTGTTGAAAGCACCCTGTGGGTATTTATGCCAGTAGACTAATCACAGCTATTAGCTAATGAACAACAGCCTGTATTACACCGGTTTACACATTCTAATATGTTTGCCAAGCCCTCTGGTGAAGCCATCAATAGTCATTAAGAGGTTTGTCCTTTCATTTTTAACAGCTCCACCCACCTTCATTCTTGCGGGACTTGACGAGTGTGACTTTGGAAGGTCGTGCTGGGACGTTGGATGCAACTGATCGTCTGTCTGAGCGTGGGGAAATGCTCCTCTCACGAGAATTACTATGGTCTCGTCTTCCAGCGCTGCCGCTGCGCTCGTTTCTTCTGCTCGTGCCTCCACTCGCTCCCCCTGCACGTGCTGGACCCTCATAATCATCCTCCTCAGTGTCGTCCTCTTCCTCTCGCTCTGACATAGTCTCTCTGTCTCCCCCTCGACTTACAGGAATCTGCACCTTCCTCTTTCTGCGGATAGTCTGAACAGGCAGTGTATTAACATTTGAACAAGATGAATAAGATTAACATACTAAAAGATAATAATAGAACATATTTATATATTATCATTAGCAAGGGCAATAGCCAATCATCAGTTATATATTATTATTATTACACAGCTCTCTGGAATACTTCATTCTAATTGGTCAATGCATTTTCATTTTGTGATCAAATGCGGCCATTAATCGCACTCAGAGTCCAAAATGAAAGCTTAATTAATTATATTATATATTCAAATATTTTGGGGAATTTCTGAGTGTGCATATTTTCTTTCTTATTATGTTTCTTTACAAGAAATTACTATGTATCTTCATTTGAAGTGTGGATTCTTCAATTATGTCAATATCAGCTGTGAAAATATGTATATCATTTGTATCACAGAAACCCTAAAGTGCCAATCAAACTCTGCACTTAAAAAATCTAGCTCTAAAGGTCATGCCTCTTCACAGAGGACAAAAAAAAGAAAGAAAATGTCTAGACACTGACTAACAGCTCCTCTACGCTCACAAAGACAAATACTCTGCAGTACTGCGGTTTGACTCCCAGCATTCCTCACTGCTTAATGTAAAGCTCAGTCATGACTGATCACCTACATGTCCTGCCTCCCTCAAGTTCTTCCATCCTCCATCACAGCCCACTTACTCACTGTAGCCCAGTTAAGAATCAAGGTTGTACAGGACTGATGAAATGTACGAGGGATGATGCGGTGTTGTTAACTCACAATTTTGGCATTCTTTCCACTTTTCCTCAGCTGCTGAACAGCGTAGGAATGCTCCACATTGTCCATGGAGACAGCGTTTACCATCACCACTCTATCATTCTCCCTGCAGACAAAAAAAAATCTAAATGAATGTTTTTATATAAATAACATTTTGAATGAATGAATGAATGAATGATGCATTTATATAGCGCTTTGTGTATTTTTGTACACCCAAAGCGCTTTACAATCATGTGGGGGGGTCTCTCCTCAACCACCACCAGTGTGCAGCATCCACCTAGATGATGCGACGGCAGCCACAGGACAACAGCGCCAGTGCGCTCACCACACACCAGCTACAGGTGGAGAGGAGAGAGAGTCATAGAGCCAATCAAGTGGAAGGGGATTATTAGAAGGCCATGATTGGCAAGGGCCAAGGGGGGCAATTTGGCCAGGACACCGGGGTTACACCCCTACTCTTTTACGAGAAGTGCCATGGGATTTTTAATGACCACAGAGAGTCAGGCCTTCAGTTTAACGTCTCATCCGAAAGACGGTGCTTTTTTACAGTATAGTGTCCCCGTCACTATACTGGGGCGTTAGGACCCACGCAGACCACAGGGTGAGCACCCCCTGTTGGCCTCACTAACACCTCTTCCAGCAGCAACCTAGTTTTCCCAGGAGGTCTCCCATCCAGGTACTGACCAGGCTCAACCCTGCTTAGCTTCAGTGGGCAACCAGTCTTGGGCTGCGGGGTGATATGGCTGTGATTTTAATAAATATAATTTTTTAAATAAATTATAATTAAAATGCATGAGTTATAATTACATAAAATTGTAATTACATATACACACAGATATATAAATAAATATTACATCAAATTTTTTTAATCATTTATTTAACCAAACAGATGGTTATTATTTAAAAAAAAAATGTGTTTACACATAACACATACCAATATTAAAAAAAAAATTTTTAATTATATTTTCATTTTAATAACTGTCTGGTAGTTAAAAATATGTGTTAAATATTGAAAATCTTAAATATTAAATATCTTACTGTAAAAGTCCCTCCGCTGGTCCCCCTTTGAGCACATCTGAGATCACTATAGAGGTCTCTCCGCTCTGGAAATGAGGGTTGTCACGGCCCCCTGAGATGGCGATTCCAAACCCGAAACCTGGTGCCTGCAAAGAACATGAACGTACACGGTGTTGAGTGAACTCTTGGAAATCACAGCATATCTCCTAATAATTACATTACATTACATTGGATAGAATGAGGAACACCAGTATATAGGTTACTCTGTGTGTGCAGGCAATATGTGTATGCAATGTCTGGCAGCTTTTCAATCTCCCAGGTGTCTGAAGCTTTGAGCTCTCACTTTTGCACTCAAGCAATCACAAAGAAAGAAATATGAGAGTGAAGAGGTAGAGTTTGACAGACTCCAGACAGATGGCCAGAGGGCAGAGCTCTGTTTAGAGCCTTTCCTGATGTCACTGGGCGTCTTCACACACGCACTCGTCTGTTCTACCTCTCTCTGCCATCCAAACCATCTGGACTGTGAGTGTCCAGCTCTTCCTCTAAACACAAACAGCTATAAATCACATCAAGAGCCTGAGCAGGTGCAGGGCTTTACAGTGCAACCATTTCAGTCGCATTTGCGACTGAAAACTACTGCGTGCGACTATGAAAAAAATTTTAGGAGCACCAGTGCGACTGACCCGATCATCATCATACTTGTGATTGCACTCAGGGGAGCTTCAAAGGTTTCTACGTGTTTTTGCAGCGTTGAGTAATGCATCACAGACATATCTCACGAATCCTTTCATAAGTAAAGTGTAGACAGGGTGTAAATAAGAGATTCTTTGTGCAGTGTAGAGAGCTTCGTTGATAAATGTGAGATCGCGATGAACTAAGATGAGTGACAGCTTTTAATGATTTTTAAGGGAGTTTGTAAATGTGATACTGATTTAATACAATACAATTCAATAAACAAGAAGTTAATATTAAGTGACTTACATTGTCTGACTATAACACTATTGTCTGATTTTGCTCTATTTCGTCGTCGAAAATAGTTTAAAACAAAGACACAGCGCATCTCCATTCAAACACAGCGGTGTTTCGTTTATGAATGAACGGGGGTTTTTAAACGACTCTAGTGAGTAAGTGATTCATGATTACCCATTCATAAAGACAGTCACTTGATTCATTCCTGAATGAATCAGCAGTTCGAATGAATCAATTGAATGAATGATTCAGTAATAAAAATCAGTGACTTACTGCCACCTGCTGGCAGTTTGTTTCATTTTAAAAGTATCTTGTCAGTTATTTAAATCATTTAATATTTCTATATTCAAAATTTTATATTTAAAACATTAATCTCATCATGACACAAGTGCATCACAAGTGCTCCTAAAAAGAAAAGTAAGCGTAGAGCCCTGAGGTGAGGCGCACATATAATCATAGGGGGAAAGAATATAGCCTTGTTTATTTTTTGTGGATAGTAACAGAGGCAGCTATGTAATACTGTTAGCCAGGCGCCGAATGACACAGCTAAAGAGATTCCACCTATAATAAAGCCCCTAGTAAAAGGCTTAGCCCTCGCACACCTGTTATCTTGTCTCAGCTGTCAGTGCATCAAAAAACTGACTGAACTGAAGTGTTACACAGACATCAGGTTATGAAACCAATCCAAGATGTGTGTGAGTAACCACAGTATTTCAACTCTTAAAGGGGTCATATGATGCTGCTAAAAAGAACATTATTTTGTGTATTTGGTGTAATGAAATGTGTTTATGCGGTTTAAAGTAAAAAAAACACATTATTTTCCACATACTGTACATTATTGTTTCTCCTCTATGCCCCGCCTTTTTGAAACGCGTCGATTTTTACAAAGCTCATCAGTCTGAAAAAGCGAGGTGTGCTGTGATTGCCCAGCTATTCAGTGCGTTGTGATTGACCGAATACCTCAAGCGTGTGACGGAAATGTTACGCCCCTCAGACATGGCTGCAGCGTCAACAATACTACAGCGAGAATAAAAGTTATGCTTTCTTTCTTTGCGTGAACATTTGGGCGGCTTTATGCAAATCTTCCCACATAGTGAGGTAGGTATGTGGGGGCGTGTTCGAACGAGCCGTTTTAGGTAGGTGTGGCTAACTCTTAACTTTTATAAAGAATATCTCTTTGGATTTGAGACTTTAGTCTTTGCAACTTTACAGATCTTCTTTATGCACCAAGAGCTTGTAACACTCTAAAGAGAAAGGAAAAAATGAAATCGCATCATATGACCCCTTTAAAAAAGGAGGAGCTTAAATAATGCAGTGCCCAACTGACTGTCGCATAATCTCTCACACTTTCTCAGACTCTAGTTTAGATAGGTTTGAGCCTAGGAACATGCAGGAAGAGGAAAAGGAACAGGAAGTGGCGCAGAGCAGGCATTTTGTCCTCTCACACACTGCTTCCTGCCATCTGGGGCATTGGCTATTGTGTACTCTGACCACACATCCTGTAACTAGCCATCCCAAAAGAGTAGAGAGAAGAGGGAGGGAAGAAAGACTAAAAGAAAAAGTAGGGATGCACTAATATTAATATTCTGGATAATATCTATAATACACATATGAGCGTATAATTATTTTCATGTTATGGCTAATAACTGATAAATGGCCAAAATTAACATTAGATACTACTTTGTCTAAATATATATATATATATATATATGAGAACAGGAAAAAGAGACAATGTGAACACTCACCCTGAGAAGAGTCACCGTGTGCTGTTCCCATATTGCAGTTTCCTCCATTGTTGTACTCTGAGATAGAGACAGAGAGAAAGCGGTCAGTTAGGACAAAGTCTAAGGACAGACAATGAGTTTGTATCAGCAGGTATTTCTCCTCTTTGTCATGAGGTGATTTTACTCTGGCCTCTATGAGCTGCAGGACTTAAGCATCTTTACCAGACCAGCTCTCTATGCTTGAAGTAAATCTGTATGTATGTGTGTGTGTGTGTGTGTTGGTCTAAGCAAAGGCTGCCAGAGGGCTAAACAGTGCTGCAAAGCTGACTATGACCATGAACGCCCAAACACAAACACATACACAACTAAAACAACAACACTACAAAGACTGGAGCAGCTATTATCAGGAGATACTATCCTCATTTTAGAACAGAAGCATAAATGAAGCCTGTAAAAACCCAGTGTAACTGGAAGTCTCACCCATAGGCTTACTTCCGCATTGAAGAATAAGATGGACAACACAGACAGGATCCCCATCAAATAGAACAGAGTGATGTGATTACTATAAAGAACACCTGCCCGAAATGCCCCGGGCACCTGAGACATTCAACTTCTCTTATCTGACCAAACAGATCACAGCTCTCCCACTCATGCTTGAACATGTGAACATGTCTCTGCCTTCAATGCACACACCGTATAAACAAACTGCTACAACATGAACAAGCTGCGCTGGTACAAGTCAGAAGGGAAAGATACAGAGAAAGAGAGAGGGAATGATAAAGACAGGGAGAGAAAGGGCAGAGGATATTTATAGTTCTAACCCTGAGCTGAGGTGAATGGTTTGTTCTTCTGCTCCTTCACTCCTGGACTGTAGATGCCAGGCTGGATAAATTATTACAGTAGGTCTGAGAGCTTCAAACCAGACTCAAGCACTAATGGTGCACACATTGTGTATGTCTAATTACATTTTTTTAATGTTTTTTTACTAAATGAACATAAGGAAAAATATTTCTATATGTCAATATAAGACAACGATAAAACATTTTAATATGAAAAAACATTAAACAAATTGCTTAATTCTATAACAACAGCACAATCATGATAAAACACATAATGAATATTCCCTATATCACCCACCCCTTGTGTGCTGTACATCAAACTTTAACATCCAGCATATCTGCACTGAAAACACAGTTTAACCCTCTGACCTGTTTACCACGCTGCTTAGCAAGCATCTCATTCATGGTCCTAATTGGCACAGGGGCAATATTTAGTTCATGCCCCCATTTCTACCCCTCTGTCTCATGGTCAGGCTTTATTGTGAGAGGATCTGACCTATTTGAACGGCATCCACCTCCCACAATCTCACCGTGCCTCTATCCCCTCCCCTGACCCTCATCCACACATTCCTTTAATCAGTTTGTTCTGAACAACATGAAAGTCTGGTAGTGTGTAGGGCTGTGCGATTTGGGGGAAAATATCAAATTGCGATTTTTTTTGACAGATATTGCGATTGCGATTTGATTTGCGATTTTAAATTTGCAAAGTCAAGCTTCAGTTAGTTCAGTCCCCCATTTCTCCCCCTCTGTCTCATGGTCAGGCTTTATTGTGAGAGGATCTGACCTATTTGAACGGCATCCACCTCCCACAATCTCACCGTGCCTCTATCCCCTCCTCTGACCCTCATCCACACATTCCTTTAATCTGTCTGTAGGGTCAGAGGTGCTGGATTCATCGGACTGTAAGAGCCAAGAGCAGGGGCCTCAACCATGAGAAAAATGCCCATGCAGTGAGTCATGTGACAGACAGAGATAGAGAGAAAGAGGCCTAGGGGTTCTTGTGCTTGGTGGCGGATGAACAGCAGACTGTTCAGGTTTAGAAGAATGGCCCCGTTACGCCTGCGTGAAAGCTGAGGCAAGGTCAGGAGTGGAACGATAAAGGCTGGAATACATTAAATGACTTTTTTTTTTACAGTCTAAACAAGTCAACACTAGACACCAAAAATCAGTGCCAACCTGAAGATCTGAGTTGACAAATTTCACAGAAAATTATGTAGTGTAAGATGGGCACAGAGTCTGATTTTTAGCTTCAGACGATGAATCCGTCCAGTCAGAGGATATCAAATATGTTTAAAACATGATATTTTAAGCTAATTTTAAAACACATATTGTTATTTGCCATGTGTCTCCTAGCAATGAGCTGCATGTTTCTGCAGGGTTGGCTAGAGCAGTGCTGATTGGGGAGAACGGAGGTGCGCTCACTCTTGCCCAGGGCAACTCAAGGCTGGCAGTCATGCATATGCTCTGGAACAGAGTAATATCGCGTCCACATCGCAGGCTTTGCGATTAGGAAATCGCAATGTCTCAAATCGCGATTTCGATTCGATTTCGATTAATCGCACAGCCCTAGTAGTGTGTGATTCTTGGTTTAGTGTACGAGGCCCGAGTACGAGTGTTTCTCTGTAATCATTCACATAGCCTGACTAGTGTTTTAAAATACATTTCAGTGTTGAAAATTCATGTAGTGTATTCCAGCCTTAAAGGGTCATGAAACCCCAGACTACATTTTCTGAGATTTTAGCAGAGGTGTTTTGTGTTGCACATCATAGAAGACAATGTTAGCATCTAATCATTTTAACTATTGGAGAAAACTGGTTAATTTTAAGCTTTTTTGCGCTATTTTCATCTTCGGGGATTTAAATCTACATCGTGTTGATGTCACAATTTGTGACGCGGCAATGGACTATAGTACATCGATGACGCATCGGTGTCTTTTAAATTATTCATGAGACTGCGTGTTCTTATCCTATGAGAAGAAGGTAACAAGGGAAAGCATGTGAGGCAAATAAACAATAATTAGGTAACAAGATGGGCAAGATGGGGGTTAGACAATAGACAGGAGAGCACATGGCACCAACAAACACACGACAAGCCGTGTACTCACACAAAGACACAGAAGTGTCCTCTCGTGGCCATCTTGGGCGCACCAGCTGATGACATTGATAGATAGTTCTATCATCGTTTACTCACCCTCATGTTGTTACAAACCGATAAGACTTTTAATAATCTTCAAAACACAAATGAAGATAGTTTAAAAAAAAAACAGAACAAATTAAATATGTTCAACATGTAAAATGATTGTGTCTCATCAGAAAACTTGGATTACCACTCAATTCATTTAAGTTACATTTGCAATGTCTTTATGAATGTTGAAGCGCCAACATTTTAGTGTAATGGGCCTTCAATGGAGGGACAGAATTATGTAAGGTTTCATTAAAACCTTATTTTCATTTTTGTTTCAAAGTTGAATGACAGGGTTTTGTAAGACATGAGAGCGAGTACCTAGGGATGCTCATTTAAGTTAATTTTCCTGACCGACAACTGCTGCTCATTATCCAAACATTAACAGGTAACTGATAAAATTAGAATAATAAATTAGCATTAAATAAAAATAGAATGGACAAGTATCTGTGATACATTAAAAATACAAACAGATATTTTTTACTGGTTTATTTTAACGTGCAAAAAGCAGCATAC
Organism: Sinocyclocheilus rhinocerous; assembly: GCF_001515625.1. Classification (NCBI taxonomy): domain Eukaryota; kingdom Metazoa; phylum Chordata; class Actinopteri; order Cypriniformes; family Cyprinidae; genus Sinocyclocheilus; species Sinocyclocheilus rhinocerous. The sequence continues at coordinate 343,532 of NW_015641476.1, read as the reverse complement.
AAAGCAACAGTGCAACAACAAAACCTGGATTCACACATCCTCAAATTATCACGCACCTGCAGCGCTTCTGAGAACAGAGAAAAACTGAATAAAATATAAATAAAAAAAGAATAAAATAAATAGGCCCACACTAAATATATATCACTTAAATAATTAAATTAAGATCAAGACAAAAAGAAAACACACTGAATCCTTTTATGTGCTTACTGGCATAGTCTTGGTTTTTTTCCATCAGACATAAAAATAAATAGCAGGCATACCTCAGTGGACAATAGGGGTGTGAACCTACACTGGTCTCACGGTACGGTTCGGTTACGATTATCATGTCATCGATTCGGTTCAATTCGATATCACGAGGCATCACAATGCATTGACAATGCACTGCATCCTCAATTTTCAATTTTACTTCACATTTATACAATTTTGTCAATATATACAAGCAGTCAGATATATGAACTGTACCTGACCTGGTTTCTTAAGTTAGTGGTATTATCCCCTGTTAGTGATGTGACATTTGAATCGAGGCATCGGAGCTTGTGTCGAGAATAAATGGGCGTGCTAGATGAAGCCTCGATTCGAAGCTTGTGTTGTGTTGTTAATTGTCATAGAAATCACGTGACCAATGACAAACGAAGCTTCACTTTCTGTCCAGTCACGTGCGCGATTCACTTTGCGTGTCGAAATGTTCGATCCCCCAGATCTTACTTTACGAATAAGTTTTAATTCGGACTTATTCAGTTACATTTTAGATACCCAGTCATATAAGTAATGTGAAGAACACAAATTATTTCAGAAAAATTCAACATTTGTCATATGCAATTCATGTGATTACATTATTCTTCTATTACATCATATTGATATTCATACTGGTATTAAATTGCACAGTTTAATGGGTAAATGAATTTATTAGAAACTCAACAAACACACACACTGTTTGGCTTTTATTTGTGCACGTAACTTGAATCAATCTGTGGAATATGTAGTAGATGCCTCGTCCTACGGAGCGTCTTTCACAGGCTTTTGGTTGCTATATTTTTTATGAACCACCAGATGGCGCTGTTTTCGAGACACTCGAAGCTTTGAATCTTTTCCCGAAACAGTCAGAGGAAAGCCTCAGTGCTTCATGAGGCTTTATTTGCCCATCCCCTACCCCCTACATATTTCATGCGTGACATGATTTACACACAGCGTGTGTCTTCTCTAGGGCTGCACGATAAATCGCATGCGATATTTAAGCTCTGTGTAGTTAATGCTGTTCAATGTGAAAGCACGCACGTGATGGAGATTTACCGCTGATTACAGAACCGGCTTTACTGATAAGATGCGCGTTAAATATCGCATGCGATTTATCGTGCAGCCCTAGTCTTCTCCAGGTTGTGCTCAGGTTGTTCATAAAAGCCGAAATGTGGCCAGATGTCAGCTTTTAAAGTAGTTGGAGCATTTTTATTTACTCGCACTCGCGTCTCGCCTCCCTCTGCCATTAGGCGTGTTCGATTTGAAGCAGCGCTGCGCAGGATGAGTGTATGACATCAACCGCGAAAGCATAAGGATCCGTCTGCTCTCTTATCGCTCTCGCGGTACTTGGTCACACACTGATCATTCTGCGCGTC
>NW_015641476.1:327439-341730 GCF_001515625.1 Sinocyclocheilus rhinocerous | reverse complement strand
AGTGTATGACATCAACCGCGAGAGCGATTCGAAAGTGAGGATCCGTCGGCTCTCTTATCGCTCTCGCGGTACTTGGTCATACACTGATCATTCTGCACAGCAGCGCTTCAAGCTGAACGCGCCTAATGTATGCTACCACGACAAAGCACGTATGCGACAAATGACGTCAAAAAAGCGTCAGTACGTTATAATCGGTTATGGTCTATTACTGAACCGATACCGAATCGTCCTCGTCTGCATCGCGATGCATCGAAGAAACGATTAATTTCGACACCCCTAGTGGACAACGTGTCTAGTTTTTATTAAAAAAATTTTTTTAAAAGTAACATGTCGACATTCTGTGCGGATAGACAGGAGCGCTGCCTGTTAACTGTTAGACCTGCGGCAAATAACACCATCATGCCATCACAAAAATCCCATCAATCTGCAGTTCGGGACTTTATCAACTTTTCATCAACTGGCCTCGAGCCCCACGGAGGAGCTCCAGAAGGATAAAAAGAGGAGTACTGACAGTGAAGGACGAGAGAGGACCAGGCCTGGACTATTTATGTTGTTGTTTTATTATGTTTTATGTGGCAGTTGTCCGTGAGGGGCTGCCGCTTTTACTTTCGTTTTGTGTTCATTCATTTGATTATTAAAGTGTATTTAAACGTTCGCCGGTTCCTGCCTCCTACTTCCCTGAGCTTTTAATGTTGTTACGAAACGATTAATTTCGACACCCCTAGTGGACAACGTGTCTAGTTTTTATTAAAAAAATTTTTTTAAAAGTAACATGTCGACATTCTGTGCGGATAGACAGGAGCGCTGCCTGTTAACTGTTAGACCTGCGGCAAATAACACCATCATGCCATCACAAAAATCCCATCAATCTGCAGTTCGGGACTTTATCAACTTTTCATCAACTGGCCTCGAGCCCCACGGAGGAGCTCCAGAAGGATAAAAAGAGGAGTACTGACAGTGAAGGACGAGAGAGGACCAGGCCTGGACTATTTATGTTGTTGTTTTATTATGTTTTATGTGGCAGTTGTCCGTGAGGGGCTGCCGCTTTTACTTTCGTTTTGTGTTCATTCATTTGATTATTAAAGTGTTATATTTAAACGTTCGCCGGTTCCTGCCTCCTACTTCCCTGAGCTTTTAATGTTGTTACAAAAACCTTTTAAACCTTTTAACTGATAGTATTAATCGGTCAAAATTCTTACTTTCGGTTAATGGTTAAATGGTCAATATGAGCACCCCTATGAGTAACTGATGACAATTTTCATTTATGAGTGATCTATCCCTTTAAACTCCTGGAATTTCATTTCTGCTGAGAAAATATGGATATGGATATATGGAAGCTGATTGTCAGGAGTGTGTGGGGTTAGGTAACAGTCAGGCAGGAGATTCACTTCACAGTGCTAGAGGCTAGGGCTGAACGATTAATTGCATTTGCGATAATATCGCGATATGAAAAAACGCGATTTTTCAATCGCAGAGGCTGCGATTACACAGTCACGTGACACGCGAGAGTAAAGAGGTGTGTTCGACTTGAAGATCAGATCGGTGTATGACATCAAAGTACAGCGAGAGAAAGCATAAGGAGACGTCCGCGCTCTCTTATAGCTCTCGCAGTACTTTGATGATATACAATTATTTATATCTTGTCTTTGTTAATAATACAGAACATAAAGAGCTTTAAAAAAATAATTGCATATTAAATTGCAATCGCAATATTGGTAAAAAAAATCGCAATTAGATTATTTTCCAAAATCGTTCAGCCCTACTAGAGGCCATTTAAATGAGTCAGGCTAAGCACTTCGGATTCTCTAATCTGATGAGATTATCTTTTAATTAATCACAACAACACAGAGCTCAGAGTAAACACACTGTTCTGAAATCTGAGTGGTGAGCAGCTCAACAGAGATAAAACCTGACTCCTAAAATACTTCTTAAGAGAAACCTCTGCAGATTCGACCGATTTAAGATTAAAATTCCACTTTATTCCTATTAAATGATAGATTTTGAATCTATTTTCACCCAAAAAGTTGTCTAGCCCACACAAATGTAAATTCTTTTTGCAGTCAAACAAAATCTCTTGAAGGCAAATCAAAACAAGGTCTCATTTTGCAAGACTAAAAAAAAAAAAAAATGAGTCTAAAACACAGCGGTGATCTAATAATTCCCTACAAGCAGCAGAAAACAGTAAGTCTTTCTGTGCACAAGAACGCCTGGGTATATTTATACATTCACGTTTATTCAGGCCTGAGGCCTAGCTGAAATAGTGCTGCGCCAAGAAAAAAATGGCAGACATTGGCAGTCCCGCTCAGAGCCAAAGAATCGTTCTTCCACTAAAGAGTCTTCTTGCTTGTTTCAAGTAGACCTCAGACCTGCCAGAAAGAGAGTAGGGGTTCAAAGAGCCCAGATAGACAGCTAATAGTGAGCTCTGACAGCCAGGTGAAACTGAGAGGCTTTCTAGTAGATCAGCTACCATCTTTTCTGGGCCAACAGCTTCACTAAAACAGGCAGGCAGATTAAAAGGTGGTGCACTAGTACTCTGAGTGATTTCTCACTGGATTGATAAAATTGATGCAGAAACCGGCTGCTGTTTAGCAGCACCTTGGATTTTGATAACGATAAGCAGTTTCAGGGTGTTTGCTAGTGAGCTGCGGCACTCATAGCTGTTAAATTAATGAGTGGCCTGGTTGTTAGACCCCGCAGCACACACTAAAACAGCATAGCTATAATTTACGGTCTAAATACAGGTTTCTGCGCAGTGTTCGAATAATACTGACTGGTTTGCAATGCAGCAGGGAGGTCCAGATGTACCAGAGCATGTAAACTGAACTCTCTCTCAAAGAACATTCCAGCAAACTCATTCTCACATCTACATTAAATAAATACACATGTATATTAACACAACATAGCCTGGCTTGCTTTCCTATGAAACTTCTCAGCTGCTACAACCACTGAAATTAGAGCCATCTCAAAAAAGGAGACTGAGAAGTGTGTTAGTGTGGAGGAGATAATAAACAGCAGATGTAAGAGTAGTAACGTAGAACTGTGAAAGAGACTTCAACCTGAACCACTAATCTATTATTGATGATGCAAATGTCAGCATGATAGAAGCCACACTCACACACAAATGCACATGCTTGTCTATTTTCAACATTAAAGCACAAATTACAGACTTCAAATAAAAATATTAGGGTATGACATATATAAATGAAATCTTGGCATATTCTGCAGCAATTAAAGTGCTATTTTCAGTCTTTGTTTCCCTTCTAGACATTCAGGCTCATTTCTGCTTAAATCTCCTGTCGGTTAAGGTGCTGACTAGGGCTGCATGATAAATCGCATGCGATATTTAACGCGCATCTTATCAGTAAGATGCGCGTTAAATATCGCATGCGATTTATCGTGCAGCCCTAGTGCTGAACATGTCCTTTCTGCTTTGAACAGGAAATGACCCATTAGCCTTCCTCTGGGATAAACCCAAACCGGGTAACCTGGTGTAAAAACAGCTAAACTGAAACAGCAGGTTCACATTCATTAATATATTTTCATTAATATTTCAATTCCAATTTGTAATTGCATTTTTGTTTCTTGCATTTTCATGTTGTAAAAACTTGAGCCTCAAACAAACTACTGTAGCGATGATTCAGTAAAGTCACAGACCTCACCTAGAATACTGACTAGAATATCTGCGTGCCTGTTATAAGAAAGTTGCATGTTTAGGAAGAAACAGTTGACACCAGAGTGTTAGCAGAGCTCTGACTGGACTGGACAGGACGCAACCAAGAGCTGGAATTTACTGCAGGAAGCTCCTTCCTGTTTGCAGGGAGTATTTTCAACTTTAAAAGAAAACACCCAAGCCGTTACGGGATCAGATCGCCTTGAACTGCACCAACATCACTGAAAACAAAACACGATGTTGTACACATCACAAAAAGAAAAACAACCTATGAATAATTTGAATATTTAAAAAAAAGAAAAAAAATCTAATGACCAAATCTCACACTAACCTCTATAAGTTCAGAGAGAAAGCATAGATATAAACTGTAATTGAGCACATGAAGCAAAAGCAAAAACATGTTCACTATGGCCACTGTGCCATTTGTCTTTTTATGACTCTTAAGGGCAAACATGAGTAGCTGCTGTGTTTTCTACGTGACATTAACATTTTCAAAGCATGGACCTGAAAAAAGGCTGCAAGGGCTTAAGGGGCATTTGGGACAGGGCCTATGTCAGCAATTACTGAGTGCACTAAAGACCAGAGGTTTTAGTCCTGATTTTTTTGTCTACTTAAATCAACTTAAGACATTCACTACTGTTAAAAAAAATGGGTTTTTTAAATAGGGGTTTTAAATGTTTGTGAATGTAAGTCTTTTGTGCTCACCAAAGCTGTATTTATTTAACCAAAAATACAGTAAAGATATTATTACAATTTAAAATATCCGTTTACTATTTTAATAGATTTTAAAGTGTAAATTATTTCTGTGATGGCAAAGCTGAATAATACTGTTTTGGTTCCAGTAAAAACATTTCTTATTATCAATGTTAAAAACTGTTGTGCAGCTTAATACTTTTGTGGAAACTGCTACTTGTTGTTCTTTGATGAATTTGGAAAAAATAACATTTCACTGAAAATAACAGAAATTATCTGAAATGGGAAAAAAAAAATTATTTGCACGCTTGCTGAATAAAAGTATTAATTACCGAAAGTGTTTAATTTTATCTAGCATCATTAGTTAGCTTTTTACCAGTAGTCGTCAGAGGTGTCACTGAATATTACCATATTGTATATCCTTGATCTATTTAAAAAAGTGGTTTTGAATAGTTGCATCACCCAACAGATTGAGCAAATTAAGACAATAAACAATCAGAGAAATGCACAGGAGACTGGTCCAGTAAGAGGCGGACACACACCCCTCCTGTATCAGGGTCAGCCCAGCATCCTAATGCTGCCATCCTGGGATTGCCCTGAATGATCCACATGTAGAAATTCCAATGAATTCACTACACTTATCTGAGTGCCAAATGATTTACAGTAGGCATGTCGCCACCTGCTGGCAGTTTGTTTCATTTTTAAAGTATCTTTTCAGTTCTTTAAATCATTTAATATTTCTATATTATATAAAAACATTAATCTTAACATGAATTTATGGATTTAATTGCACTCATGCCACCTCTGATCCTCATTAAATGTCTGAAAATACACCTACAAGCCACTTTTGTGTTCTTCTGTGCCACCTCTGTACAAATTCATTTTAATACTGATTTCATTTGATTAGTAACTTATTCTTCTTATTCTACTTGCTCTTATTATGTGGTTTTAATTAGAATTTTTAAAAAGCTTATAAATTTTTTTTTTTTTTTAATTTTATAAAAGATGACATACTTTTAATAAAGTTAAAATAAAGTTTAATAAAGTTAGAAAAATGCCATAAAGGTAAAAACAAAATTCCACTGTAAATCACCTTAAGGAGTCAAATATCACCTCGTAATGGGAAGGCAAATTTTTGCTCAAATTTTGGATTATTGATTAGAAGGTGCTCCTAAATTTTTGACTGTGCTCCTAAATTTTTTAAGTTAGGAGCACAAGTGCTCCTAAAAAGTAAAATAAGCGTAGAGCCCTGCATGGGCCGGTATGAGATTTTGACGGTATGATAACCTTAAGCAAAAATATCACGGCTTCACGGTAGCCTATTGCTGTTACAGCTCTAAAATTTGTTATTTTTAAATGACTGGGTTAAAAAAATAAAAAAATAAATTAAAAAAACTTTTTTCCGCTGAACACAATATATTTTAAAATTAAATGACTGGGTAAAAAAAAAAAATATATATATATAATTTTCGAACGAACACAATATATTTTGTTTTTGAGCAACATACAGAATATTAGGAACAGTAGAATTTGTTTATTTTTCTTTGATTTGTTTCCTAAAAAGAAGAAAAATAAAGACTGACATTTTTATTGAACCTAAATCTGTAATTAGTTATTTAATTTTAGTTATATAATTCATATACATATCATTTCATTTATATCATTTCGTATCATTTAGTTACATAATTTCAAATACATAATTTGATTTAATAATAACGCAATTTGAAGCAAAAACAGAATGTTCTGACTACCTTTGTGAAATTATACTACATGCCCGAACTAAACAAACAGCAGATGAGCTGAATTAGACACAAGCCGTGTCTCATTTAGAGGGCTGCGCCCTCGAGGGATTCCTACACTTTCAGTCTTTGAGGAGACATGAAAAACTGCGCATACCGCAGGAACGGTATAATGGAAAATATTAACGGTTTTGAAACCGTCAAATTTTCAAATCGCGGTATACCTTGAACCGGGAATCGGCCCATGCCTAATTTACACCAGACCAAGCCTCTGAAATCATGTCGGCTAACAATGATGAAACATGTACGAATAAGACGAGAATCAGAGAGATCAAATGTTGATGGGATGGACAGATATCAAATGCATCAAAACAACATCTGAAAGTGACCAACCACCACATGTTTTTTGCTGTGGGCACGTATGCAAAAGATCTATCTAAAGAAATTATTTTTCTAAATCGCACGATCCGATCTAAAGAAAAAAAATGCAATTGGTTGACAGTGTAAATCCAGTCTTAGTTGCACAACAGGCCACCTTTACTGCAGCCCATCCTGCAAAGCACAAACAGTGATCAGTAAATCTGACGACTTCACATTCCCTGAGAACACAACATTGCAGATGTTTTCTAAGGTCAGGTCTCTAGCATTTTTTTACTCTCAAAAAGAGTAAAAACAGACAGACAGATCTATTGTTTTTGGATTTTTTTTCAGGAAATCTGAGAACATCCACAAATTCTGTGTAACACATTTAGAGATACAAGTACAAACATTGTTGAACGTGGAAAATGGCATAATCCTCTCTGCTGCAGAGTGTAACACTCACAGTAGGGCGGTAGTTGGTTGAATCAGGTTATAAAAACAAAGATCTGTGTGTCTCTCCATGCATTTCTTCGTCTCAGCCAAAATCCATAGAGACTGCAGGGGTGTACTGTGCACTTGCCCGCTTAATGTAAATCCACACAGAAAGAGTCAGGTGGCCGGCGGCAGTGTGTGAGCACAGAGCCTGTTCCTCCGGCGTACTAAAGATCCCTCATTAGGATGACAGGCAGCAACTCCATATGTTCTTAGGATGGATGTACACTTGCGTCAGGCAAAGAGAGAGATGATATCCTGCTTTGTGTAAAGATAAAAAATTCCCACTGCAATAGTAGTTCCTCTCTGCTTCTTCCTCTGTACGTGTGGTGTGTGTGAGAGAGAGTGCAGGAGGGAGGGAGAGAGAAACACACCCACAATACGTGGTGGGGGAGTCAGTGATGGGGGAAATTAGACACCGTTGCTCATGTGATGGGGGAAATTAGACACCGTTGCTCATGCTCAGCCCTGGACTGTGTGCAGTCTGCTACCTACAGCTGCAAAACACACACACAGATACCTGCAGCTTCTTTACATTCATGCTGTCTACTGCAGTGAACTGCAGTATGTGTTTACGTATTGTGCTCACGCAAAATATCACTTTATTTAAGGCTCTATGGGCACTTACATTGTGTTAGACATAAATCATACCAATTCACTGTTTTCAAATGCAAATTTGCAAAAGTGATGCAACTAAAAGTTAAAACAAACTGCAATACAATAGGAATCGAAGTGCTTTCAGAAATCCAATTTGTAGATTTTCTGCTTGATTTCGAACTGACCTGGCTTCTCCTACACCCTCAAGATCTTACGCAATCCTATCCATCAAACGCTCCATCAGAGCTTTCTCTAGCGTGCAAGTGGTCTAATTGGCCACGTTCACACAGCAGCAGAATACGGTTGTCAGTCCTGTTTTCGAGTCCTTAATACGGTTACGTTCACACACAGTTCGGTTATTTACGAACGTGACAACCGCATTCTGTAACCGAACTCACACCTGTAAATTTTTTACTAAAGATTTGACTAAAGAACTCACGGCTCGATTGGACTCTTGTCGTGTCAGAAAGTGGTAAGACTTTCAGTTTTATGGACGTCGCCATCTTTGATTTTACTTTGGTCACTGTCGCTATGGTTACTAGTAAGGAATTTACTAGTAATACTAATACTAAAATATTTTTACCTTTTTATTTAAAGAGAAACTAATCCGATGTATAGTTGACATAGGGCTGCACGATAAATCGCATGCGATATTTAACGTGCATCTTGTCAGTAAAGCCGGTTCTGCAATCACCGGTAAATCTCCATCACGTGCGGGCTTTCACATGGAGCAGCATTTACTACACAGAGCCGTTGTTCACTGACAAGCTGCGCAAAACCCGATCATATTTTGCGCATGTTTTGCGTCAGTTAGTGTTTTCAGCTTATTTTCATATAAAAATATGGCATGCAGTTGCTTCAAAGAAAAGTGTAAACATCATTCATTTAATCGCAAATTAATAAATCGCAATTACAATTTCAAAGGAATAATCGACAATTATGATTTTTGTCATAATCGTGCAGCCCTAGCATCAATAAAGCAAATGGAAACAAATTATTTTGATTAGAGCTTGTAATGTATGAAGGAATGCAGGATGGCGGCTGAATGGAAGTCTGACAGTTAAAAGAGACAATTGCCTTTTGGCATCAGTTTTTTTTCTCCTTACTTTAGAATAATTTGACACGCTACTGTTCAAACGTTTGGGGTAAGTATGATTTTTTATTTATTTATTTATTTAGAAGGAAATTAAGACTTTTATTCAACAGGGATATACTGGTTTCCACAAAAAGAAGCACAATCATTTTCAACATTTATAATAATAATAAGAAATATTTCTTGAACCAACATATTAGAATGATTTCTGAAGGATCACGTGACACTGAAGACTGGAGTAATGATGCTGAATATTCAGCTATGCTATCATAGGAATAAATCACATTTTAAATTTTTCAATTGTATCAATATCTCAGAATGTTACTCTTTTTACTCTATTTTTAATCAAGTAGGCCTAAATGCAGCCTTTGTGAGCATAAGAGACTTTCTCAAAAACAATAAAAAAATCTTACCAACCCCAAACTTTTGAACTAGGGGTGTCAAAATTAATCGTTTCTACGATGCATCGCGATGCAGACGAGAACGATTCGGTATTGGTTCAGTAATAGACCATAACCGATTATAACATACTGACGCTTTTCTGATGTCATTTTCGCATATGTGCTTTGTCGCGGTAGCATACATTAGGTGCGTTCAGCTTGAAGCGTATATGATGAAGTGTATATGACATCAGGCACCGCGAGAGCGATAAGTAGCAGACAGATCCTTATGCTTTCGAATCGCTCTCGTGGTTTATGTCATACACTGATCATTCTGCACAGCGGCGCTTCAAATCGAACGTGCCTAATGGCGGGCGGAGGGAGGCGAGACGCAAGTGCGAGTAATAAAAAATGCTCCAACTACTTTAAAAGCTGACATCTGGGCACATTTCGGCTTTTATGAACAACCTGGTAAGCACGACCTGGAGAAGACACACGCTAAACCATGTAAATCATGTCACGCACAATAAAATATGCAGGGGGTAATGCCACTAACTTGAGAAACAACGTATAGATCATATATCTGACTGCTTGTATTTATTGACAAAACTGAATACATGTGAAGTAAAATTGAGGATGCAGTGCATCGTCAATGCATTGTGATGCATCGTGATATCGAATTGAACCGAATCAATGACATGATAATCGTAACCGAACTGAACCATGAGACCAGTGTAGGTTCACACCCCTATTTTGAACAGTAGTGTGTGTTTTTGAAAATTCATTTCAACAAACATTTTGAGATTTAACACCAGATCTCCAGGATTAATAACCCAGGATTGAACAAAGAGCCACCTATGATAATCAAATCACTCAATCGCTGTTATTAATCCTTTGTTTCTGGGACATGCCCCCATCCTCTGCCACTGCAGTTGAGATCACATGATCAAGGACAACATGAAGCATCACAGCTATAGATCTCGTGAAAGAAGTCAAGGTGTGCTGGTTAGCGTTGCTTATTAACCCCTGGAGGTAGATGTCATTACACCACCATCTGGTTCTAAAAAGTGAAGGTCATTCTAAAGTAGCTTCGATAATATTTACGGCCAGCAAAGCAAAACATAGTAAAATTCGAATAGTGCTTTTATTTTTTGGAATAATAATTACATATCGAATATTCAAATTTTCAACTATTTGTGCACACCCCTAATTACAACAGATGTTTTAACAACCAATTCTTTTTGAAGGGTTGAGATGCTAAACAAAATTACCATTAGCATTGTCAGGTCACTGACACAAAAGGCACTTAAATTCCATGAAATCCTGTAAATTTAAGTAAAATACACACAAAGACGGTCACCAGGTGTTTAGATATTTGTACATCATTCTGCAATTTGCTGATGCAATCCAAAATAAAGCATAGCTTCTCTAACCTATATTCACAATGATGGGTCAGCAGGATTATTTTCTGTTCTTCAGTGTTATTTTTAAAACAACAAGGTCACATGATCTTTCCATCTTTTTTCCCCTTTTCCTCACAATCTGCTTTGGTCCCTGGGCTGTGCCCTGAAAAGCTGTACAAACGCACACTCTCTCTTCAAACAGCCACTAGCTTAGACAGGCACACACTCGTAACACACTGGCATGCATACACACAGCCCAAATCCATCTTAAACGCAGTAATCCTTTAACAGTTGGATTCAGAGGAGCTCTCTGCATCTGTTCTGCAGACCTATGATTCTCTGTGCTGTCGGCTTCCTGTTCATTGTGCTAATGATATAGAATAACATGTCAACAATATAGTGTTAAAATATATGAAACATGTCAAATGTATTAACATAAAAACATACAAATTACCAATACAGTATATGCAAAGTCCTCAACACAGATCCCGTTTCAAGCCATTCACTCTGGTGACTTCTAAAAAGCTTTTTTCCAGAGAAACAGGAAGGTTAGCTTATGCAAATCTCAGAGTAGCTGTGTGACCCACAATTCCATCTAAATACCAATTTAGTGGCAAACAGCAAAGACTGTTCAAACCTTTAAAAACAAGTTTCTTAGGACTATGAAATCATATGACGGTGAAGGTGTTTAATCAAAGGATAGTTCCTTAAAACTATGAGATCATATAGCCTAAAGATGGTGAAGGTGTTCGATTTTGAAAAGACTATGAGAGAGTGAACAACGAAAATCATTGTCCAATCTCCTGCTCTGCTGTTTTTCAGTTGGTTCTCTTCATATATCCATAAATCCAAAGACATGCATTAAATCCTAACAATCTGCCCATTTATACTTTGTCCTTCCCACTGACTAAGCTCAAATAGACAAAGTAGGCGACACAGCCACGGCCATAGAGACATTAAGACCTAGCAGTAGGTTTAAAGGGATGGTTCATTAAAATTCATTCATCATTTACTCATCCTCATGACATTCTAATCCTGTATGACTGATTTTCTTCTGTACAACATAAAAGAAGATATTCTGAGAAATATCTCAGTGTTTTTTGTCCGAACAAATGGAAGTCATTGGGCACCAAAACTGTTTGGTAACCAACATTATTTAAAATATCTTGTTTTGTGTTCCACAGAAGAAAGTAAGTCAGGTTTGCAATCACATAAGAATGAGTAAATGACAGAAATTTTATTTTTGGATGAAGTATCCTTTTAATGTGCTGCTTTAGATTTTCAGGGTCAAAGCAAAGCATCATTGCACCCAAACAATAAAAATTATCTTATAATCAATAGCAAAGTTGAAACAAACTAACAGAGATGTATCATAATAACCACATGATGCCAAGGGGGAGAAAATGAGAGACAGACAGAGAAAAACAGAGAGACGTCTAATCTGGTTAAGCAGTTCTTGACAATCAAAGTCTAAAAATAGCCCATGGCAGCCGTGAATGAGCGGGAGAGAGAAAGAAAGAGAGAGTGAAACAGTAAACAGAAAGACTGGCCTACAGGGAGGGGGTTGCTGCCACTGCCTCTGTCGTGCTTCAGAAGCTTTCAAATTTAAGCATGCAGGATCACTGTCAGCCAATCAGAAGCCGGCTCCTCCTGTGGAACAGCATGCCAGCAGCATCCTCATGATGTCATAATAGTAAGCGTAACCATGGCGACTTTATCCGCTTCTCTTGCTGACTCCCAGTGGATGAAGCATTCTTCAGACATCTACACACGTGGAGCTCACTGAAAACACTCTCTCAAATTGCAGTACTATAGACTTCCTCAATCTGTCGATCTTGTACACAAAAGCTGATGAAGTTAATACCAGAGGCGACAGTTTTATTCTGAACCATCTTACCCTTCCTTATCCTTACCCTTGATCCCACATGATCCTTACCTTACCCTTACAACTCACATCCTTCGAAGACGAACAGTTAAAGACGATGTGTGCAATTCCAGTACCACTACAGTAGCAACAATTGCGATGAGTACAAAATGGGTCATCAGGTTTCCCAAACACTGCCAAAATCAAGTTATGTTTGACACTGCACATTAAACCAACCTAGATGGGACATTTTAAACTTGATCATCATTCAGAGAAACAGACTACAGATTACATAGATCATTCAAATGTTTAAGTTTTATTTATTTGTTTATTTGTTAAGTAATTAATACTTTTATTCAGCTAGGATGCATTCAAATGATCAAAAGTGACATTAAATACATTTTTAATGTCATAAAAAAATATAAAATATTTTTAATATTATAAAAGATAATGCAACCTTGCTGAACATGACACTTCCTTCAAAAAAAAAAAAATCTTACCGACCCCAAACTTTTGAATGGTATTGAAAAAATCTAGAAGAAATGCCCTTAAGAAAAGACCACAAAAATGTAAAAGGATATTAAGCAGTAACTGCAAGAACATGATCTCATGTTTTACTAACACGGCAGACAGACTGAATGTTTGATGTGCAAAGAAGAAGTAGAGATAAAAATATAAAAATCCTAGTGCACAGGATTAGAGGTTAACAAGTTAATCTCCACCATGTCCACGCTTCTTTTAAAGGTCCTCACAGCCTGAGAAAGGCCATCATCAGCAGGAAAAGGTCAGCAAACCACTAACATACAAATACAGGACACTGAACTCCATCTCACACCTCATGTGTCTGGCATCTTAAGAAGGTTTCCTGATTTACGTAATAACCTAAAGTGACAATTTTTGGTAGATCCACCAGAACCTGCAGAGTCTCGCTACACAAAGTAGAGATCATAGGAGTTCTAAAAAACAACTCAAATGTGGCAAAACTGCATAAAAGACCTTAAATAGTCTAAAACGTCCACGAGTGACTCGGTTCTCTCGCTAACTTCTATGCGTTTAAACAAGCAAGACCCTCTGATAAGACCTTCTCTTTCCCAGCATTCAGCATCGAACATGTGAACATGCTAACTGACCCTTTATTGCCACAGTGTTTTGCAGGCACCCTCATAGCAAGGTCATCTGAACTCAACCAAACATCTCTGAGCTGACAGCACAGATGGAGAACAGTCGGAACAGCACATAAACCCTTCAAGTGCGTCTTCTTGTATACTCATTAAAGTATAAGACTTCTTCAAGAGCAGTTCACCCACCTCTAGAGTCAATAACCTCTTAATTCAAAGCATGGTACAGACGTATGCACTGACTGGATTATCTCTCTCTCACTCTTGACTCACACACACACACACACACACACATTTTATTTTAAGTTTGCAGTGGCAAAGCGCTTGCAGGTCAGGGACGATAACCAGGCCGCAGATTCTGGCCTTGCTACAGGAATTTTTAAATCAGCACTGCACTGACCCAATGAGCACTCATTGAGTTATCTGCCCTACACACACAAACACACACACACACACACACACACACACACACAGACACACAGAATTCCACAGGGTAGGAATGTGCTGATAAGAAGCCAAGGCCCTTCACACTCTCTTTCTCTTTCATTCTCTCTCTGACAGAACGCATTAAATATCGCATGCGATTTATCGTGCAGCCCTAATTGTGATGATGTTTGTCTAAAAAAAAAAACTGAAGATTTTCTAATAACCATTTTGAATCATTAAATGTTGACAACTTGGGAGTTAAAATACTTAAAGGCCCCTTACCATACTGTGATGCCGTGTCCCGGAGCGACGAGACAAAACCAATTATAAACACGGCATTTGTTGCATCCAGTGGGGACATAATTACTGATTTTAATGATTTATATCGTCTTTTTACGCGCTGCATCGCGCCGCGTAAACATAAAACCATGTCTGTATTTGTGATCGGAGAAATGA
>NW_015641476.1:265062-327313 GCF_001515625.1 Sinocyclocheilus rhinocerous | reverse complement strand
CGGAGAAATGACAAACAACAAGCGCTACTCTACACTGCTCAAAACTCGCGTTTGAATCAACAGTGGCAAATCCTTTAAATATGTAAACATACTTACAATCTGTGAGTCAGAACAGCCGGCATTGTAGTCTACTCTCCCAGGTTCAGGAAACAGTCCTACATAAAATGCGCTGCACACATCTGAATATTTGGGTGGAACAGTGTTGTAAATACAACGTAACCACTCTAGTCGTATCCTCTTTTGGAAGGCCAAACAAAGCAAATTTTCGCTTTCGCAACCAAACACACAGCGTCTTCACAACATGGCGGTGGCGGTGGCAGCAACAATAAAGTTACGCCTTCTTTCTTTGCGTGAACATTTGGGTGGCGTTATGTAAATCTTCCCACACAGTGACGTAGATATGTGGGGGCGTGTTTGAACGAGGCGTTTTAGGAGGGCGTGGACGAGTCTTAACTTCTATAAAGAATATCTCTTTGGGTTTGAGACTTTATAGTCTTTGCAACTTTAGTGATCTTATCTATTCACGAACAGCTTGTAACACTCCAAAGAGAAAGGAAAACTTGAAATCGCATCATATGACCCCTTTAAAAGAAAAAAAAATCTTACTGACCCAAATCATTTGAACAGGAGTAAATGATGTTAAGATGAACAAGAGGAGAAACTAAAAATACAGTCATAAAGTTAAGCCTGTCTACAGGGGGAGGTGGTCTTATTAATTCGATAACGTGGTGTTGTGCAATGTCCATGTTCAGAGCTCTGAGCTAACAACCGAAACGAGGCTGTTCCCACATCTGAATTCCACAGCCAGAATCTGATGCAAAACACACACACATACAGAAGCACAATGATGTGTAACTGTACAACAACAGCCTCATTCAGCAGGGGGTCCCTTTGTCAGGGTGTGTGTAAGAGAGAGAGAGAGTGTGAAAGAAAGAGAAACAAAAGAAGGACGGGCAAAATGATGAGTGAGAGGGGAAAGAGAGGGATAAATAGGACACCTTGGTTCTGCTTATATCCCAGACCCACAGAAATAGCAGTCACCCCAGACAGGCCTCCCAGCCGAGGGTCACGTGACCAGTCCGAGCTCACTCAAAGGAATTCCCAAGCCCTTACAGACAGCATTCTGCCCCACAATGCCTGTTCTGTGGCCCAAGATAGACAGCCAGAGAGTTAATGAGGTGCAGCTAAAGCCAGATTAATTCCCTTCACCACTAGTACAGTATATAATTAATAACCAGGAATAATTAGGGCCTCCCCTGCATATAATCACAGAGCATATGTGTATGAGTCCATATATTTCTATACTAATAATATATAACAGGTATTATCACTCAAATATTTACACTGTGAAATGCTAACAATTTCCTACCTTCAGGTTGGGGTCCCAATCACCCTGTCTTTTTTATAATTTTATTTTAAAATATGATACAGAGAGAGCATATACACATACTATTACAACTGTCACTTTCCTTTTCCTTTTACAAAAACAGAATCAAATAACAGAGGGGGAAAAAACATGCAATTCACAGCTGAATTTTCATATTTATGAAAATGGAGGATCACCCTGTCTGGGTTTATTATGAGATTATGATGATTGGCTGACTGTACATTTTCCCTTATGCACTTGCTCAAAAGTTTGAGGTAAACAACCCTCTACAATGCTAGACTAGTAATTCTTTCTGGGCGACTAAATTATGTCTAACATTAGCCATTGGCTAATAAATTCTTAGATTTTACTCACCAGTGTGTGAGTTGGAGGCTAAGTTTAAGTTTAGCATAAACTTCAGAATTTCACTCTCCGTCAAGCGCAGCGTACATGTATTTGACGTACCGTAAACTCTAGAGTGAAAGCGCATTACTCGTCGTCTCTTTGCTGAGAGCACTGTTTCTCACACCGGAAAGAAAGAGAGAAAGAGCGAGAGAGTCTTACATACCATGCAGAATCAACGCGCTACATGAAAACAATATTCTTTGTTGTATTTTCCTGTCAAAATAACGGAGTTCGTTTGGAATTCTTCAGCATTTAAGAACAAGCAGAAGATATGCCTGTTTCTCCAGTAGTGGGCGGAACTAATGCACAAACGGCAATCTCATTGGCTAGAGCACATCTATCCCTCGTCCCTGTTTTGATTTCAGCAAATCAGTTCGAGCGAACACAGACAACATGATTAATATTCATGAACCCAGTAGCTCATTAATCCTGAGTGTGTTTTATATTGTTATTAGTAGTAAAATTCGTAGTATTATTCTTATTATCTTATCAGCATTATTGTTAGTTTTTTCCCCTTTTTTTTACAGAAACACTGAATGACCAACAATATCTTAAGCACCACCACCAATCCTAAGTTCAGTTAAAATGACAAATATGCATTCATACATGGTTACCAAGTTTTAATTCTAATTACTAAAGTTCTATCATTAAATAATGCTTGATTATCATATCTTAATATCATATTATAATGCTTGACTGACTGATGTTAAGAGTGTACTTTCAGATATTTAAAAATCTGTGTCATTTTACAAACATAAGTTTATATATATATCGCCAATGGCGGTTCTATTGCCAAGGTGTGTGTAGAGGGTTGGTAAGTAATATTTTCTTTCCCTCCTTGACATAAATTAATACTTTTATTTAGCAAGGATACATTAAATTGATCAAAAGCGAGAGTAAAACATTAAAAAAATTCTGCTTTCAAATAAATGCTGTTCTTTTGAACTTCTTATTTAAAGAATCCTGAAAAACAACAATTCCAAATATTAAGCAGCACAACTATTTTAAACTTAAGGTAATAATAAGAAATAAGCACCAAATCAGCATATTACAATGATTTCTGAAGGAACATGTGACGCCAAACAAACAAAAAATACACGATAGAGCATATTACAAAACATTTTATAAATAAAAAGGCAACAGAGCATACTTAATGTGTAAAAAAAAAAATTCTAATTACCACTGTGAGAAAAATGGCACTCAAGAAAATGGAGGGCTTCCCATTGAAACTAATTATCTTGAACCAAGAACTGCAAACATCTGAGGCCAGGGGTGGGATAATTTTGTTTAACACAAAAGGTTTGTGAAGTTTGTCTCAACAAAAACTTAGTCGGTCTAGACTGAAGCAAAACAAAACTAGATGACTCTCATTATAATCAACTAAGCTGTCCAAAGCAGAATGCCCGATGTGGCACATGCAATTATTTACCTGTCTGTCAGAAAAGTTTATTTATTTAGAATGATTATTTATTTCATTGTTTATTTATGAATAACACATGCGAATATAATTATAGAATTATAAGTGTTCTATATCCTGAGTGTTAAATGAAAAGCAGTTCAATGTGGCCTAAATATGCTGATTAATTACTTTTCATGTTAAAATATGCCTTCAAATCTAGGTGTAAAGTCCTAGATTTTAAGTATATTTTATTTTTGGCAGGTTCTGTAAGTTACCTGATCATTCAGCTCTCAAATCAATGGAAACGTGGCCAGTTCAGTAGAGGCAAAGATGAATAGAGAAAAGCTATACCTGATTTCATTGTTTGAAACAAGCACAAAATAAAGTTGCAGAACTTCAGATTCAAGCCAAAATCCATTCATGCTGAAATTCATAAGAACCTCTTACAAATCTAGTAAAAAAGTTTTAATTAAAATAGCTCAAGAGAAGCTGAAAGCCAAATGAAGTCAAAAGAGCTTACAGCAGTATGTGCAATTATGCTACTTAAAACTTATGGGACACAGCAACAGTGAGAAAATTGCTGAAGCGTTATCTTCAAAAACAGCCTTCTAGAGTTTCCCCAGCTTCATAAACACAGAGTAAATCTCAGCTAACCCGCTTTGTGCCGTGAGCACAGCAAAGCTGAGGTCAGGGGACCTGGGTCTGAGAAAGTAGGCCTAATGGAAAGCTGGACCGACAACAGACACTGAGAAGCCAAGAAAGTCTGCCCACTAAAAACACAAACAGACTTTACTAAGAGAGTTTTTACAAGATAACTTGGGTTCTCGTGTGGCAGTGAGCTTGTCAGCTTTAGTATCTTTCAGAGCCCTGCACTCACATAAACGCCACAAAATCACTAATGCACACACAAACCAAACCTTTAAACGAAGACCATCATTATCGCAACATTCTCACTAGGGGTGGAACTGTTCCCGGAAAAAAAATCTAACCGTACGGTTCTTCACACATGGTTCGGCACACGCTAGGACCGCGGTTCAACTTAAATCTGACAACGCATCTGTAATATGGTTTGCTATAAATAACACGTAAAACAAACAGGGTTCGGCTAATATACAGTGGGTACTGTGACTGTTCTTGAATGGCCCAGCCAGATCCCTGACTTAAACCCAATTGAGCATCTCTGGAGAGACCTAAAAATGGCTGTCCACCAACGTTTACCATCCCACCTGACAGAACTGGAGAGGATCTGCAAGGAGGAATGGCAGAGGATCGCCAAATCCAGGTGTGAAAAACTTGTTGCATCTTTCCCAAAAAGACTCATGGCTGTATTAGATCAAGAGGGTGCTTCTACTAAATACTGAGCATTTTTCAGTTTTTCTTTTTTAATAAATTTGCAAAAATGTCAACAATTCTGTGTTTTTCTGTCAATATGGGGTGCTGTGTGTACATTAATGAGGAAAAAAAATTAACTTAAATGATTTTAGCAAATGGCTGCAATATAACAAAGAGTGAAAAATTTAAGGGGGTCTGAATACTTTCCGTACCCACTGTATGTTTCTGTTGATGGATGCGCATTCTGTCTTCGCGCACAGGTGAGACCTGAACAGCACATGTTGATATCGGTGTTAAACTAAACTCATTTAAGCTTTGCCAGTTTAAACATTTAAGAGACAGAGGGCGCGCGCAGTGACAAGATTTGTGCGTGCGCTCATCCGAAGCGCGCAAACCCGCGCCTCAGAACGCGCGCAAATATTGAGCTTTTTCTGAAGTATTGTGTTTAAATGGACAAATTCACACAAAAATTATGTCAAAATGCCCGTATTTGTAAGTATCCTATAGCAGACATAGCCGGCTGAATGTACTGCATCAGTGCACTGGATCAGTGCATTCTCTTAAAGTGACAGCACTTTCTTAATATTAATCAAACAGCAACAACAAAGAATTCACTCACTGCTCTTGATTGAATAGCTTTTGTAACTTTAATAAAAATTCATCTTTAATTTATACAGTCAAATATGCAATGCCGTTTTACATTTCATTACTTTATTCAATTTCTGTACCTGAAAACTGAAAATCACTGTTTATTTTATTTGTATCTTTGCTCTTTTGTATTTATTTGTGCTGTTGCTTGTAGTTAGATAGATTATTCTTATTTTCTTTATTTTTATTTGACAGTATAGTTTTTGCCTAAACATAGCGCATACCGAACCGTACCGAAACCGTGACTCTAAAACGGTGATACAACCCGAACCGGGAGTAAGTTGAACCATTCCACCCCTAATTCTCACACACTCCATCCCCACAAACACACCAAATCTAGGTGTGTTCACTATCATTATGCACACATGATACAATAATAACAGACTATTATCAAATAAACACAGCCATTGCAGTCTTAGAGGTAAATAAACGCTGTGAGGTCTGTAATCTCTTCAAACTCAGTCTGCATTTAGTCATCGCTTAAACAACAATTATACAGGGGGCAATACCGTTGAAAATAATCCACCTTATCAAAGCGACTAGATGGGCATCACCTGTTATATTCAGCCAGTTCAATCTGAGGTAACATGAAGGAATTTGGCATGCTGAGTGTGTGTCTGGGTCACTGTAGCCCACAATCTCCTGTAGGGCTCTGTATTATCATGGTTGAGAGAAGAAGGCTCACTAAAACTCGACATGTGATTCAGATTAAAGCTGATTTTTTTTCTGTATGTTCCCCATTCTCTCAGCCAGATTGGTGTATATCAAGTAGCACTGATAAATGTGATGGAAAATCTTTGGGTAAAAATAAATAAATAAATACAATAAAAACAAATACATGCACAACTTACCGACACCAGACAGATAAAGACATTAACAAATGATGGCGAACATTTACACACACAAATAACTGATATATGGTGTTCAGAAATGTTTCTAATCACAATGAGGTAATGTGGAGAAGTAGAATAGATACTATTACTCCAACACCAAAAAAAAAACAAACAATAAAATATGGGAAGGTCCACCAAAACTTTCTGACTCCATGTAGCAGCTACAGCTCTTTTGATGGATCCAAGCAGCATGTTTGATGGATCCAAATGTTAAAAAAGAGCAGCTGAAGATTATTTTCAAAAATGTCCCTCCTCATTTCAGTTCAGCCCTTTTGTTCAGCACATTTAAAATGGAAAACAGTCATCAAAAACATAATAGATTTTTTAAAATATATATTTATTTATTATTTTTATACAATTTTTCCAAATGAGGACATCCCCAAAAGGAGGTTTTGTCAGATTTTGCTCACTTCTGGTTACAAATTTGTCCCCAAAATATGGTAGGTGTACACACAAATCATTTATTGTAAGCCGTTCCTATCTCACACCAAATTGATGGGCTTAAAAAAGAAAAGAAAAGAAAAACTTTAACTACAAATGTAGCTGATTGTGTCGCCTAAAATTAGCATGTTCTATTACAGCTGCCCCACTGAGTACTGGACTAATAGCTACTTTAATTAATTATTCGATCGAGAGAGAGGGAGCGAGAAGTGTGTGTGTGTGAACCTGCGTCAGTGCGTCTCTCTACAAACATGTGAGTTTAGTTACTTAAACAGTGATTTTACCCTCTCCTTGCTGATGAATATGTAACAATTCAGTATCTACGCTATTTTATTAATAAAAGTCACAAGGCAGGGTTCACAACAAGTTTGTGTCCTCCTGAATGTTTGTATGTGTGTGTAGCGCGATCTCCGATCTCACAAACCAAAATAATAGACATGATTTTCTCAGGCCACATGTAAAATCATATGAATTATTATAAAAAATTATTAAAATGAATGCGTATGGATGACAGTTGATTACAATGACAGTTCCGTTTATTCCCCTCATTATCTCATTATTAATAGTTTCCCCTGTGGGATAAATAAAGTTAATTGTCCTATATTAATAATACTTATTAACATTGTTATCTATAATCCCTTTAATAGTATTATGCATAAATCAAAAACCAACAAGATTTTTTTTGTTCACCATGTTTCCAGTTTTCTGCCTCAGGTCCAAAAGAAATGTAAAGAATGTACAAACTGAAAACATTAAATACTTTTGTGATCTATTTCCATTTGTTATTTTCAAAAGAGAAATACTGTTATGGATGTTTACAGAGCAGAGGTCACCGTTTTTTAATTCCAATACAGTTTCAAAAGCCAGCAATAAATAACACTTTAATATCTAAAAAGTGTTCATGTGATTTTATACATTAGTAATGTTGGGAAATGAATAAATGCACAATAATCGTCATAATCGTAAAACCGTGATTATTCCTCAGACAATAATCGTACCAACAAAATCTATAATCGTTGCATCCCTAATTCAATTGCCAAGGTGTTCGTATAGGGCTGCATTCTTATTGTTTCTTCATTCTTATCATTCTTGTTGAAGCGACCCCAATAACGTGATATTTAGGCCCTGGAATGTGAATTGTACCAGGAGAACCCCGCCAAAAATATATTTTACCCCCCGAATGCGATTTTTACTGGGGGAACCCCCCAAAAAGCAATTGGGCTATTTTCAGGCTAGTTTTGAGTAGTAATTGGGCGGGTTTTGTAGCGAAAACCTGGCAACCTTGCACCAGACAGAGCTGTCGGCGATTCTTCCTATTGTAAAGTCATGCAGTGTGTAACCTCCTGTCGTCGTTCCATCGTGCAGTGTGAACATAGCAACAACTGAATGCTACCCCAGATAGTCGTTAAGTGTGAAACCAACAGTGATGCAACGTCTTTGAAAATCGTGCAGTGTGAACTCGGCATTAGGGGCCGTTCACATGTCGCGCCTAAAACGCATGGAAAACGCTAGGCGCGCCGCTTTCTGCTTTTTCCCCAAAGCGTTCGGGCGCTTGCGCTCCAGAGGCATCTGCCGTTGCTAAGCAACCATGACCTGCGCACTTCATGAAGAGGCGGAAGTTTCAGCAAAGGATAAATGGATTTGCAGCACTAAAAATCGCTTGCAGTAAGTAGCTCTGCTACTAAATTTATTTTAAAATGTCTATCCTGTACAGCTATGATCAGCTGTTCTTTCATCTTGGCTGAGCTTTCAATGTTGTTACGGGAAAGGATGAAGCTGATCGGTTGGTTCTTCTCACATGACCCGCGGTGCGCTTGCGGCATTCTGAAAAGTTTAAATGTTTTTATCTGGATGCGGCGCGGCCGCGCCTGGAAAAAATGAGCGCATCGCACGGGGGGGGTTTGCAAAATTTTCTGTTAAATATTTTTTATAGGTTAATAATCAGGGTCTGGACTCAGTTTGTGATTCCTGTTATACAGTATTTTAGAGTAAAAAGTAGGGATGCAACAATACAGTTGAATACAAACAATACAAACAGCACACGGTTCAATAAATACCTCAGTTTTGTTTTTTTTTTAACCACAGTTTTTGGTTTATTTTTTTTTAAGCTATTTTTAAATGCTATTTAAAAAAAAAAAAGAAGTATTATTAGGTTTGACTTCAGTTTTGTGAAACTATGCATAAAAAATATCTGCACAGAAACAGAAGAGGAGCTGAATGAGAGCAGATTCACTCTCTGCCAGCAGGTGGCGCTTTAAGCGTTTGCTTGGTTTCCGCTGTAAACTTATGAACTTTAATATGCATTATACAGAAGCAAGAGGAAAGAAAAAATACCATTGAAAGACAGTAAGTTCCCCTCAGACATACGTTCATATAAACTCCTACCCCTAAATGAATCACGATTTGTTTAGCATCTCAACCGATTTGAATCGCCACATTTAAATCGATTTTCAACCGGCTCACGGTTAATCGTTACATCCCTACTGGCTACTATACAGAAACTGAAGAGATGACACATGCAGAGGATTACACATACACTTCTGCTTTCTCCTGTCACATGCAGTGCAGATCTAAACCTTGTACAGACTGCCTCAGACAGTTCCAGAACACTGAAAGCCCAGAGAGGAGGACGGAGGGGGGTGGGCTAACAGTGGGTGACAGTAGGGTACAGCCTAATTAAGTCCTCATTAGTTGAGCATTAAACTAAGTAGAAATGTGAAAATGACACAGCCAAGTGAGCCTTCCACTGAATTAAAAATAAAAACAGATGTGATTATTCCTTTAAAAATAAAGATTTATTAATATTTCTTAGCAGTAGTAGCATTGAGTCTTAAGACTCAAGCTAAATAGTAGTATATTCTGACAGTAGAACGTTAAACTAAACTTTTATTTTGACGGGTTGCCGTGAAGAACTTCCAGCTGCTGTGTATGTGATATGACGGTAGATTTCTCAAATGAAACGGTAAAATGCTAATGAAGTGACTCTCAGAGCAGCTGGAGATGACATTCGTGTTCATATCGTCATATAGTGAGACTGCAAAAGCTGAAAACACCGCGAGTGTCATCCGCGCTTTAGTACAATGTGTGCTGAAATAAATCCCAGAAAAGATCGATTAGCGGCATTTGAGAATCGATATCATTTAAAAAAACGATTAATCGGAAAATCGATTTTTTTTTTTTTGCCCAGCCCTACTGTATATATACTTCTACACACAGATCCGTCACTCTCATGAATCATAAAATATCTATCATAACTGGTGACAAAAGAATACGACAGGTGAGGCAGTAATACTGACAACGTGCAACACCAATCACATCAAGATATGGGCCCTGTGGTGGAGCTGCACCAGGAGCCCAGTGCTTTTGCTCACCATGGAAACCGCTCAAGCTTTCCAACAACACAGGCACACTCGAGTCTGATTGGCTCTGAGCGGCACACAGGACTCTGTAAACAGCACATTACACTGCCAGATTTTGACGTTTAGAGTGTTATCTTCAGATTTTTGCAGGAGGCAAAAACTACAGATATAGACAAAGAAACAAACATTCCCTCTCCAGCAAAGGAAATTGAAACTGCATGCCTTCTTTTTTCTAATATGTCTGGTACAGCAGTAAAGTGGAGATATGTTTGTCCTGATGATTTAAAAAAATATTCTGCAAGCTCTCAAAGAGGGCCAGAGGCTCCAGCAGTAATTAACATAACCTCTCCAGAACAGAAACGTAGGACAAGAGCTCTCGCTCCCTCTTGCTCTTTCTGTTTGACTATGAATACAACCGAGAGGGGCCTATTTATAGTATTACAAATAATTTTCTCTTGTATTTCGTGCATGGGACAGACAGACAGGTGATCAAGGCTGTATGTACTGTTCCATATTAAACACCTTCATTTTAATTCAAATAGGACACTAGATTAGTTCCTTCTAGATTGAATTAATGTTTCCCCCTCTAGTATACACTATTTATTTACTCAAGGAAAAGAATATGGCATGGTGTCAATCCAGAAAGTCAGATACTGTCAGAGAGGGTGTGAGAGTGAGACAGTCCAGTTTAACAAGAAGTTTTCTACTCAAGAATAGACAATCAGTACCAAATGGTGACTTTATCCCACAACTGTAACAGGATTTGCATTTATTACTGACTAGCTTGATTAATCCAAAGATTTTGAATTCTGCTTTGTTAAACCCTAAAACTGAAATTATGACTTCACTGTATTTTATTTACAAATATATTTATTTCTCAATAAATAAATAAAAATCTTTCATGATTTCCCCAAGAACTGTTAAAACAAATGTATACTCAAAAAAATCCCTACCAAAGTCCTAAATAAGCCCTAAAGAGCAACTTGTTGAGCAATAGAAATGCAATGCATGTGGTGTCATTGATGACACGTAAAGGACTTTTGTCTCTGTAAGCTGTCTTAAGGCTTGAGTCACAGGTCACCGTGTATCTGGTCTGTTCTGGAACTATTCGGTAATGTTTAAATAACAAATAGTCCCAAACTGAGTACATTGTAGTCTTTTTCACCTTCTCCAAAGGACCTAATGAAAAAGTAATCATCCACATTAATTCTTTGTATTTAAAACTAGGAGACAAAACAAAATAGAGCAGATATAGCAGAGACAGGACAAAGAGAAAACAAGGGCACTGGGGAGACTGAGCAAAACTTTAGGACACAAAAACAAGGTCACCCAGTGAGATCCACACCTTAAACAGAGATGACAAAATTTCCACCTGAAAAAATGAAGCCATGTCTTCTCAGAAAAATCTTCTGTTGTTGCTTTATTTAGGGATACACAGTAATAATTACTACATTATCTGATTATTTAAAACAGCAATAACTATTTAAACTAAGGACTTCCTACCTTAAAAAAAGAATACTATTCTAGTACTATATTACAGTAACTTAAACATATATCAAATAGTGCTGTCAAAATTAGCATTAACACATGCGATTAATTTTTTCAGTTTAACGGCGTTACAAATATTTAACGTAATTAATGCAGGGGCAGAGATAGGGTTGGTCACCCTACTCACAACTGCTGCTTCTGTCTTGTTTTTCTTGACAAGAACTACGTTTATTAAGACGCAGAAAGTCTTTACGGCCACATGAGACGGGAGAATTTTCAGACGCGCCCTCCAACTTCGCCTTAGTCCCAGGAGCTAGTCAAAAAAGCGCAGGAAAGGTACAGATGATGAGGAAGCTTCACTGGAACAACAGTGTTGTCAGGCCCTATGTCAGTTAAAACTAATTTTCCTCTCCTGTCAGCCGTTATACTGTGCTCGTAGCATGTGCTCTTCAATTACACACACAAATGTGCCGGCGCACTGTATATCATTTCATATTAAAGCACAAATGAACCTACGAGCATACAATGTCGTAGTTATGTCGTCAGTTAAGTAATTTAGTTACCAAAAAGGCAATTAAAGCTGCCTTAAAAATGTGCATGCATGTAGGTATTTGTTATATATGAGTCACATTAAAGAACATGTCTCTGAAATGCAGTGGTTTTCAAAACTGTCCTGGAGCAGCCCAGCACTGTCTCACTCATCTAACACACCCGATTCAACTCGTCAGCTCATGAGTAGAGACTTTAAGACCTGAAGTGAGTCAGAAAAGGTAAAGAGTAGTGAGAAAATACGATGCGTGTCAGATCCGTGTCATGTTCGTCAGCGGCAGCTCTTAAAGCAGCCAAAATAACCTAATAACCAGCTGCTGCGATGTCTGTTAATCAAAGAACAAAAGAAAAAACAGGAAATCAATCACTTTTGTAGCTTTAAGGATTCATCTATATTTAATTTAGAATTTAGTGTTTGATAACTATTTAATTTCTGTATATTTCCTACTTGCTGAAGGGCACAGGTAGCTAAATTTGACATTTATTATAATGGGTTTATGTGAAGATTCTTTTAAGTTCACTTAAATTAGAAGTTGTTATTTTTTTTTTAAGTCTAATAAATTTAAAATTGATAGCTCTCAATAATCAGTCAATGCTTAAATATTAGGGGAAAAAACTATTTCATAGAGACATCAGTAGTAGCATTGGTATAAGTGATATTCGCCTTCAGTCATAAAGATGCCACTAAACAAATATTAAAATAAATATACTGTCTTCACAATATAAAAGTATATTTAAAAACTTTAATGTTAGGTGGAATTAATCGCGATTAATTTCAGAAAAAAATGTGCAATTAGCTATATTTTTTAATCGATTGAAAGCACTAATATTGAATAAACAAGTTATATACACAGAACTGTTTGGGGTCAGTAATATATAGATATAGATATAGATATATATATAGCGAAATGTGCTTGGTGCTAAATGTTTTCTGGATATAATGTCAGTGTCAATACATACCATGGCATTACATCATCACGTAACCATTTCTCCAAGAGAAACTCACCAAACCTGAATGACTGAATGTGCAGTAAACATCCCTGTGTTTTCATATGCTTCTCACACAGTACAGTGGAAGAGGAAGCCCACTCAAGAGCAGCATAAACACACACACACAAACACAATGTGCTCCATTGTATTTCGCGAGGCACCTTACACACGTATCCCACGCAAAAACAACTTCTCCGCAGACTCTCTTATACAAAACTACAAAACCACGGCTCATTCTGATCGAGTCTTCCCCCCACATACCTTATAGCGTAAACAATCCCAAAACAAATATGCAGGCTGAATATAATATAACAACTGAACCAAATATCGCATATAATTTGAAGCTTTTATCAGCATCCGCACAGGCCCGAGTAGTAGTTTCCCGCACCTGCAAAACAGGTAACTCGCGAGTCTTAAACTTATCTAGCCATCAAGAATTGTCCATGAATCTTAAAGGGGCAGTTCACGCAAAAATGTTCCAACCTCGTATTACTTTTTGCCTGCAATAGAAATGCAGGTTTTAGTCAGAATGACAGTCTCGGTCTCCATTCACTTTCTTTATATCTTTTCTTCATGTAATGAAATTACTGGTGACTGTCATTTCCCTTTGGTTCATTTAAGTTAGAAAGTCGTACATGTTTGAAATAACATGAGGGCTAGTAAATGATCAAAGATTTTTTTCCACCATGTATCGCTCCTTAAATGGGTCAGGACTCGTATCCCGTCTAATTGTTTTGAAAAGTACCTTTATTAAAGTAATGTCCTACCTTATTTATTGCTGCCTTGGCAGACATTTTGATATCTTAGTGGCTCCCGGCGTAGCAAGTTTATTGCTGTTGAATATCACTACACCCAAAATACAAAAATATTCCTCTTCCGTCCTGCCCAGCAGCCGCCGCAGCGCCGGGCAAAGCGGGTTTATTTCTTCTGACCGCCCAAAGACATGTCAACACAGCTGAAATCCCGCAGTCCAAAGTTCATCATCTGTTATTACTGCGCGTGAACATGCACAAACTTCAGAAGCTACGCAAATACCTTGCCGATAGTCTCTTTCTCTTTTCAATAAAGTGAAAAACAATAATGAATCGAGACAATCTTGCTATCCTAAAGTCGACCGCGCCACAGAGTTTTATAATATCGATGCGAGCCGTCCCACAGCGGCAGAAGTTTCAAACAGATGAGCTCGATCCTCGCTTCTCTGCTCTCCCAGCAACAATCAAGACATGACATGCCTGGAATGGACCATTACAGTCCTGCGGGGGTGGTTGGGTGGAAACCGGGACAGTGTGAGCTGTATAACCACAATCCCAGATGTGTAATTTTAACTCTTTATGTGTATGCAGCTACTTCGTGTGTCATTTTCGAGAGTTAAGTGATAAATGTGTCATTATTTTACATTAAACAATAAAGGCAACAATAAAAACTAAAGGGACGCCCCCTTGCCTGACCGTTTTGTTTTGACCGGGGAGCGGATGGGATGGAGAGAGGAAGCAAGGTAAAGTAGATTTGCTTTGTTTTTGGTATAATAAGGTTGAAGTAGGAGAAATAAGGGGTTTCTATATTTTAACGTAAAATAATAATAATAATAATTAATTTTTTGGACTGTTGGGATATTTTTAACTAACCAAGCATTCCAAAACATGGGTCAAATTAGGCTGTTTTTTTTATTAATACAATTAAAATAGAAACAGAAAAGAATAATTTTTAAGTAATTTTTAGTAACTCCATGTGTTCTAATGTTTGTTAAAGTGCCTGTTAAAAAGAGGCGTAAATGAGTATTGGAAACAAAATATGTGTTCAAAACCTATTGCATTATTAGGCAAACTAATTATGCCTACTAAAACATAGACTTTGATTTAGTTTTACAGACTTCTAAGATTGTGTGTGCTTTTTCAAGTTTTGGTTGATAACAAACCACTCAGGAAACCTAACGGGACATAATTGCTGCAATACAGACCACTTCCTGTGGTTTCCGGGTCCCCTCCCATAGGACAGGGCCCTAGAATGCTGTTTGTATTGTTTTGAAATCAGTATTATGGGCTGTACTTTTCAGTGTAAAATGTCAACTTATGTTTGCAACTGATATAAAGCAAAACAGTTTCACAAAAGCACAAAATATCATTGACTCCTTAAGAGTACAATCAATCATTTAGTTGTCAGTGATAATCCCTGAAGTATTCCTGTAGTTCAGCAAACAAAAGACTAAAATGGTTTAATTTATATTCAACAAGCCAACTGTCTGTAACAAAGGAAACAAACTCTCTCTAATCTCCACTGTTCTTGTAACTGTCATTAAGATGGTAAAGATTTAATTTCTGAAAACAGCAAAACTAGGATTTAAAAAAATCTATTTTAACTCAGTACCACAATTGCCAAATTAGATACAGCACAAAAATCACAAAATCAGTCTCTAATGACAATGGTTATTTTAGCACTTCAGCACAGTCAAAAAGACAAAACCAAACCAACTTTTACAGCGAAGACACTGAACGCTATGTTCTCTATTAAAAGTCCATTTAATGGTCTCAAGGTCACTGCTTGTAGATGTGATTCCACAAATACCTTGATGACTGACAGACAGTTCCAGGGGAGAGGCTAGGGATATTTTGGATTAGTCAAGCTGCTGGATAAGTTCTTGTCATAAACCAGACCAGAGGGTTAAACCCAAAATAACTTGGTGTAAGAGGTCACATTCTCTCATAGCTATAGGCTTTAGGAATCATGAAAGGAGAGGAAGTGATAGGACAGAGTTATAAAACATTTCAACGACCAATATGTCTCCCCACAAAGAAATAAAAACCCATTTATTACCCAAGACTCTTAGTGTCGTCACAACATGAAATTTAAACATAAATCCGGACAAACTTTTATGAATCACCATCTGCTAAATGAAATTAAATGTAATACAAGTGATGATGATGAAATATTTGCATTGGAGAAGCCATGAATTACTGTAACTCAAATGTAACTTAAAATGAACTGAAACACAAACACAACTGATGAACAGGATGAACCTCAGCAACACAGAAAAAAACACAAAGAAATAAAATGATAAATACTGCCAACGAGGACAATCGGTCGATCCTCCTCCATCGCATGTTACGATCCGCATCGACCAGCGAGGATATCAGGATATTCAGCATGCTGTTTGTTAGCGCAGGCAAATTTCAGATTCCAGAAAACCTCAGAACATCTCTTTCATGTCTTCAAAAGCCCAAGTAAATGACTTAAATGTAAGCCCAAGATGGAGAAGACTGCTATAGCTCGAACTGAAGAGTGAATGGTTCTGGTGGAGTAGAGACAGAGAATTAGTGACAGAAAAACACGATCGAAGGCAGCTTTGTCACGCATGGTTACCCTAAACAGCTCTCGACACGGAGCAACCTGAGGCTTCGCATCAGCCGAAGAGCTCAGGTGTGCTCATGGAAGAGCAAGCACTTGGAAAACCCTCCCATGGCCTTGGAAATCACACACGCATACAGTACACACACACACACACACACACACACACACAGCGTGAGGCATGTCAAAGGGAAAGCTCAGTTTGCCTGCCTGTAGTTAGAGTCTAATGGACAGTGAAAAGTGCAGATCACATGCTCTGCACCACCGCTCCTCATATTTTAGAATGTAGATGTAATATAAACACATAAATAAAAAAAATACAAAGCACATATATACAGTACAGTACACATGACCTACAAAATTCACATTGTAAAAATTGTATTAATTTTAAAGGGAAAAATGCTAAAGCAAAACATGTTTTATAAATTACATTTAACAGGTCAAATAAATATCAATTTACTGTAAAACACAACTGTAAAAATAGTTTTTAAAAATATGCATGCATTGCCATATCATTTACAATCAATATAAGATTGAAAAAAGACAATACATGTAATTTTACAGTATAGTATTGTTGAATGTACATTTTATGTTGTTTAGTTAATTTAAAGATTTATGAATGAACATAAATCCATAAATCACCCATGCAAATGCCAAAGCTCTTATTGTAAATTTTGATTTATAGCAACTGCATCACTTCACCATTACAGATCAGCTGAAGAAGTCCAGTAGAATGAGGCACCATGGAGAAATATAAACATAAAAAGAACTCGGAGCTGCACCTCTGCAAGCAAAAACAACACAGGGAGGTTTGAATCTGAAGCCAGGAACTTCCAACAGATGGATCTGATACAGTGTTCTCTTTTATCTCATTCTTCTCTTGGCTACACTATATTGACTTAACAGGTTTAATGTGGGGGGGAAAGAGGAAAGGGAGAGTGCTGTGGAAACATGGTGAACCTCAGACACCTGAGGGAGGGAACAGAGTAGAGGAGAAAACTGTCTTTGTGCTGAATTAAAAACAAATTGACCTTATCTAGTTTCTAGAGGCTTTATTTACTCTAAAAGTTCTTGCCTTAATGTGCCCTGTTTCCACAGCTAACGAAAACCCTCTGGAGGTCAAGCTATGGACTCAAAAAAGACTGGAGATCCCTCCGAGAATCGCTTTTAGAATCAGACACCTAAATGCAAACCACTAAATAAATAGTTACAAAACTGAGATTATTTAGTCAATAAGGCATTAAAATATACTTAGTTTTATATTTTTGACATCCAGAAAAATTATACAATTACATGACACTTCCTTCTAGGAGAGACGCTGTGTGGAATGTTACTCTCAAAGCATCACAATTAGTGTCATGTTAATCTTATTTCACAGAGCCCCAAGTGACCTGTCCGTTTAAACCTGATGGTGGCCCCAAATATACCAACCCACATACCAGCCATAAATCAAACATTGGCAGGAAACAAAATTGAGCTTTGGTTCATGGTGTGAGTCACAGTGGGAATGCAGCAGAGAGGAGATTGTTTATTCTGAGATTGAATGACCCCCGAAGAATGGAGCAGTGGGACATTGAAATGGTGCTTTGCTGAAAATTAAAATGAGAAAACAGGTGGATTAAAAGTGCATTGCAATTACATTGTGCGAACCAGCTGACTTTGCCCAACATTACAAAACTTCACAGTAAACGCGTGCTTTTACTTGCATGTCAGAATGGTAGAGCGAGATTACAAGACTACATTCTACATTAAAAGACATTATCAAATACAGCAACATGTTGTTAATTTAGAATAAGCCCAACCCAAAGACTATAAAAAGTGGAAACTCCCCCTGTGTCAAAATTATGTATACAGGGAAAAGCCTTTGAAATTTGAATTACTTCACAACAGAATGGATTCTTTTAATAAATAGAACAACAATAGTGGCTACTGTGCGACCTTTAAAAACAGCAGCTTAATTGTTTGGTTCTAAAATGAGAAAATATCTACTTTTTTCACTCCCTATAGTGCTTTGGTTACAGGCCAGGCTGTGTCAGCCCAGATAGACTAGCTGTCCTCCATTCAACCCACTGGGTCATGGCCAAATGTGCATGTTCAGAGCTATTAGACATAGCCACCACCAGAACAACACACCTGGCTACTGGTCTCATCAGTTACCAAAAAGCCTAGTTACAAAGCAGACTTCATGTAACTAGGCCCAGACTGTATAAGGCTGATGCTGTTCCTTTTTTGCCATTTAAACGGACAGTTAACCCCCTAAAAAGACATAATTGACTCACATTTATTAATAAATAAATAAATACATAAAAAGTGTGGAATGACATAATTATTTTATATTTTAATTTAAAATTTTTGGGTGAACTATTCCTTTAAAATGCACGAAGCTACGAGAATACTTTTTGTGCTCAAAAGAAAAAAAAAAAAAGACTTTATTCAACAATTCGTCTCCTCGTCACCCTAGCGCCATTTAGGAGAATATCTGCTGGACGTAAACAGCGTATGCTGTTCTGTGTCAGCTGCGTCACGCGGATACGCTGTTTCCGTTCAGATCAAATCACAACAACGTAGGAAACAGATCCGGCGTGACGCAGCTGACACGTACAATCAAACAGCATACGTTGTTTACGTCAGTTGTATTGCTGTCTATGCAGGGCCAGACAGCTCTCATATTCCATCAAAAATATCTTAATTTGTGTTCCGAAGATGAACGAAGGTCTTACGGGTTTGAAACGACATGAGGGTGAGTAATTCATGACAGGATTTTAATTTTTGGGTGAACTAACCCTTTAAGATTTCAAAGATGGACATGCGACTTGTTTAGAGTCCATTGTTTTATGGACAAAGAATGGCCAAGATGGCAAACAATGATCCTTTAATCACACAAAGACATTTATTCAGTGTGCCATGACAATCATAAATACATAACAAACAAATAGTCCTTATTCTCAAACGCCAACAAACATTTATAGTAATGGCATTAACAGAGATAAACAACAGCTTTGTTTTGTTTTATTTTTGTCTAAGACATTTTTTCCACATGTAAATATAGACCGTACATTCCAAAACCTTTGCAGTGCTTTGATGAGTGGAGACAGAGCTCAGCGCACCCAGTGCTTCAATAGTTCACATCACACACTTCTATTTATAAAATTAAAAACAACTCTTAGATTCTTTCATATTCTTTTAATAATTCCACAAAGCTTATATGACTACTAAAAAGGCAGGAAATATCAAGCTTGACATTTTGATCTTAGTATTATCAGACATTCGCTGTAATTCTTGAAATAATTCAATAATTAACTTTTGATGAGTGTTTTGCTATAGTGAAGCATACAAAATGCATAATGCATGTTTCCTTTGTTTAGTGCCTGTTTCTAGTGTCACTCCTTTCCTGGCAAATCACAAATGTGATGTGGTCTGCAGAGGGACTCAAGAGAGGAAGCCAAGAATATGTACATGTAAACATGCAAGCAAACGCATACATAATGCATGAAGCACACACTTCACTAAATGAATCAAAACTGTGACACCAATCACATACGTCTCTGTAGCTCCATCCATGTCCTCCTTCAGCATAGGCAGCCATAAGAGACTAATCTCCAAATGGCAGGACCAATATAGCTACATATATACATGGGCAACACACATATCATAAGCCTAAGCTTACTGCACACACTACTTCTTTCAGTCACAGCAGTGAACTAAACGCGTGTTACCGTTTCTGACTGGTAGAATGCTGTGTCATTAACCAAGAGTGTTTGTCTGGGAGATATATACGTAGCTATTTGTCACTGCCCCAGGGGAAGAATATTCTTACAAACAGCCTCACATGGATGTGAACAAACAGCACCTGTTCACACACAATAAATTCTGCATTCCACTGTGCTGCTTTTCTATGTTTTTCTATGTAAACATGCACTAGATGGAGTTGTTCGCACCTCAGGCCTAAAAACGCAGCATTCGTGTTCAACTTTTTAAAAACACATCTCTTTTTTTTTCAATCCACTATCTTGTGTCTCTCAACTTAATCACGAAAACTCTAAAGTCTAGTTTACAAGAATACAAAGATATTTTATTGGTCATAACTTCTGGAGAGAAACAGCACAGACACTGGACAAAGATTAAACTTTCTATTGTGCATGTGTTCACGCATGCAATCAGATTAAATATACTTTGAAAGGGAATGTGTTCAGTGGTTTGTATACACTAAAACTGGATCAAAACCGAAGTATATGGGCTTTAGAGTCGCATTCTGGAATGAAAAAGAATGAGTGATCTCAAGACTTTTTCTTACTTTTCACAGCATCTTAAAATCGCATCACTTTTGTGCAAAACACTGAAGAAGCAGCAAAAAAGCAGCACAATAGTCAAATTAGTCCATCTAGCACACGCTTGCATAGAAAAACAACTAACAACCAGTGCTGTGGAATGTAAAACGCGTTCTGTGAACCAAGAGGCTGTTCTTACTTCTCTGATGGTCTCTAAGGCAATATGACGTGGGAATTATAGCTAGATTCAGCATGACATATAGAGAGGAGATTGAGTAAATTTTAGAGCTACGCCTCAGCGAGATGAGACCCATGGCTCACTTTAACAGGTTTATGTATTGAAGTGAGAGGCTTTTCTATGAGATCAGCAGTTAAGATGTCAGATGTGTGGAGTCTTGCTTCTATAGGGAGCCATAAGAGGATTGCTGCAGAATGAAACCAGGATCCCTTTGATAAGTTGTCTTTTTATGTGCACAAAGCCCTAAAGGGTCATTTAAGTTGCACAATGAAGAACATGTACATCAGTCAACAATACTATGAGTTAATCTTAATATAAATCCTTCTGATATAAATTGCTCTAGAATGAATGGAAGTTTATATGTGAACTTTAAGGGAAAATGTATTCATATGTGTGTATCTCCTGTACATATGCATTGCTGGGAGCTAACACAACACTGCGTTGGATATAATGAGAAAACCCGTTTATGGCCATTTTACACACATTTTGCAGAAAGAAAAATGGTATATCAAATCATTCTGTTATAACATAGTTGAGAATGATCTTTATACAAAGTTTGGTAAAAAAACAAATCCTGAAAACTAATTTTGGTATTGGTGATTTAAAAAATCAATTGTTTTTGCCTATGCATGTTCATTCATGTCTTTTTATTTTTTTTTAAAAATTGAGTCCCGATGTCCTCTACCGAGGACATAGCATAACTTATGAATGAAATATAATTTTTTACATTTTTTTATGCTCTAAACAATGTAAAGACATGAAAAAAAACAATTTTTTTCCTAAAAATCTTTTCTCGGGTCTTAAGAGGTTAATTGATTTTGTAAACAAATGCAACCAAGTGCTAGACTGTAGTGATGTGTATGTCCAAAACCTTTATAAATGTATTGTTTTGAATTAGTGTTTTGGTATGTGTAACAAACTGACCAAGTCATGTAGTTTCAGCTTTGCTGAAAACACTTTCAGTTGTTCTGTATAGCACGCCATTTGCTTTAACCAGCATGATGTCAACAGTGTGCAAAATTTAACTTTTACAACATGGCTGGGTCAGAAATCGCATATTCTCTGAGTAGGCACTTGTTTTAAATAAGTACTTGCTTTGCTACCATTAAAAAAGTATGTTATACATTGTATCAATGAAATCTGGACATACTACATCCATCATATGACTTACAACATTAGTTGCGTCACTGTAAAGTGTGGATGCGCAGTTCAGAATGTCATTTGCCTACTGTTTTATGAATACTGTGAATTTGTAAATACTATACTTTTCACACACTGGTTTCACCTACTATGTAGTAGGGATAGTATGCATATTCAGATGCAGCCCATGTCTCGAGATCCTGCATTCTTTGCCATTCTGAGGTGCTGCCCACTAACTGTTCTAGAAGTAACACACAATTAGCCTATTGTAACCATTGCAATCAGTAAGCAGAACGTGCAGGTCAAGGCTACTCTAGTACACAATGTGTTCCACATGCTCACCTCCGCCCTGCAGCCTGGTTACACTGTAACTTCATTAGCCTGTAGCACTGCTGTAAGATCCATTTTACACAGTCTACAGCACTTGTAAATCTCCAGTCTTCACCGGTATTCAATTAAAACTTGTTAAGGGTCAAATGTGACAAAATGTCACAGGCACTACGAGCATGAATGGGAACAGTAACTATTTTGGTCAGTCATGCCTTAAGCCTCTAGCAACTGCGTCAGATTTGATCCTAGTATGTAAGAATGTTGATAAATGGTTCAAGAAACCAACTGTACTGATGACATCTGCAACAAATGGTGATGGCTTAACTATGACAACCAGGGGTCAAGTTGTGCATTATATATCACTGTTCACATTGCTTGGGATTAGGCTTTAAACTTGTCTATGAAGAATATCATATTGTAATGCTATTGCAGTGTTTACACATACTATAACTAAGATCAGCAAGATGAGCATAGTTTGTACTTAAATTAAAAATGAAAGTTCAGTAGTTCAGCTGAGTGACAAATGTAGATTTAATATTTTCATACATATATCACAATGTCTTTCTCACAGCTGTTCTCTATGTTTGGCATTTTCACTTTTTCTCCTCAGAACTTCCCAGAAAAGATCCACAACATCCAGACGTGAGGGAGGAAAATGAGATTTACATGGTCAAGGTCATCTGTGACGTAAACAATGACACATGACTGCAGATGCCCCTCAGCCTCAATCACAAAATCATGATGCAGTCAGCATGACAGCCGAGGCTAACTCACTGCCATCCGCAATTTATTTTCAATAAAGATTCTCTGATGCATACAAGTACAAGCAAAAATGATTTCCGAGGTGAATACAGCAGAAAACATTTAATGGTTTCTACACAGAATAATTTAGCTCAAATGCACACTTGAAAATATTAAACATTTGTGCAGGCATGCAGAAAATTAAGCTACTATATTACAATGAGTCCTCAAGTATCAATTGTGAAGGAAAACATTTAAGTATGTTTCAAAGTATGTTGAGTATGTTTAATCTACTTAACTTCATGATTCTGCTATTCCTAGCATGCACCAAGGCATGAATAAATTAATAAAGGTTACCTTTTTGTTGTCACGTTTAGTTACATTTCTACTCACAATGACCTGTTCATGTTCAGTTATCAATTAATTGTTACCATTATCATAGTTTGTGCAGGAAATGTAGAAATGTTTGTGGGTGGATCTCTTATTTTGGTCATGTTCTCTCACGGATTAGACAACATTCTGCTCTTCACATCACTTGGCTTTTGAAATGTGTCCTAAAGGAAAGGCTATCATGTATGACTGTACAGTACAGTATACAGTTTGTATGTATGTATGTATATATTAATTTAAAATTTTTTTGTAAAGTGCCATTGCATCAGAATTTAGATTTACTCACTCTATTTACCATGCCATTCTACTTAATTTCATACGATTAAATTTACACAAAACTTGTGTGCAAAAACCTGCTAATCAAATTTTGAAGTAAATCTTCATAAATATCATTAAATATTCATGTTTGTACCAGGGAATTCATAAACTCATTACACAAATGATTAGACACAAACTTCCAGTCTGAAGAGCACGATGTGTTCAGAGATCATAAAGTTTGGCTGAGCTCGGTTCTGTCGGGAAGAGAGGTCGTTCGGGCATTAAGCATGCCAAAGGCAGAGAGTAGGCCTAAACACAGACCTGGCATCATGACAGACACTGCACACATTCAACTGTTAAAAGTCTCAAGCAGCTGTAAGCAAACAGAAAGAGAGCACTGTTCCTCTCTGAGCTCTACTAAGACTGTTTTCTGCTTTAAAATTAATCTCATAGACTAATACGCTCATATGAATTAATATCTCTAATCCCATCTCTAATAATATACAAACAATTTGCTCTAACGTCAAGTCATTCATCATGAAGCTTGTGGGAAAGACAGTCAGACTGTCTGTGTGTGGAGTGAAGGAGAAATTACAGAGCTCTTCAGTCGAAATGTCTACTCAACACAGCAGCATGTGCCTGACAAACATACGTGCTACATACTGTACACGCATACTACCATTCAAAAGTATGCATTTTATCTAAGTCTCTCATATGCTCACCAACTCTGCATTTTTTTTTTAATCAAAAATTGCATAAAAACACAAATATTGTGTTTTATTATTACAAATTAAAATAACTGTTTTCTAATTTAATATATTTTAAAAATGCAATTTATTCCTGTGATGGCAAAACTGAATTTTCAGCATCCATTACCGCAGTCTTCAGTGTCACATGAATTTTCAAAAAACATTGTAATAAGCTGATTTGGTGTTGCTTAATAAAAGTATTAATTTCTTTAAAAAAATTTTTTAAATAAATAATGTTTTTTCTTTTAAAAATATAAATAAAAAATATAATATAATATAATTTTCTTCTAAAAAATCGTTCTGAACCCAAATATTCGAATGGTAGTGCAAGTACACAATCATTACCATGTCATGAAACAGGGAGATAAGTATATCAAGCAAAATATAGGATGAGGGAAAGTAACAGGAAACAGAAGAGGAAGATGGGCTTGTTAAGAGTTAGAAAATGCCAAGAGCATTTTGTGAATTAAAGACTCCTCATCCATCAGAGCCATCAGACACTCACACATAGAAAGGTCTTATAAATTCTCCTCTTTGCAGGTGAACTGCTTCTTAAAGAGGTCACAGTAAGAGTGATTGTGGGCAGATGAGAGCTATGGGGCTGCTTGTGTGTGCTGAATTGAGTTATGCTCCAATCAGAGCGGCCTGTGAGGCAGGAGGGTGATTTTGAGATGTGTGGATGGGACTAGGTAATGTGATTCATGATAAACGGGGGTAACAATGCTCTGATAATGTCACCGGAGTCAGCCATGATTAAAACTCTACTTTGATCAGGCCTGAAGGTACTATCTCAGCAGTTCTGCTGGAAATCGCTCAAAGCTAAGATGAAATCGGCCACAAAGGGAGCATTTAAAGAAACAGCAATGTGATAGACAGCTCTTTTGGGAGATAAAGGCGCTCTTCATACTGATAGCAGAGCACAACCTTCACTGGCAAGTATGTGCACAACTAATTGAAATGAAATTGAAATCATGATAGGCTGCGATTTAATTAAATAACTAGTCTGCATGTGCTGTGTCTTTCAATGCGAACACACGTTGCTGTCTTGCATACACTGAGAGTGTTTGTGATGTCTCGTGATATACTGATTTGAGTGTGATAACAGTTCATAGTAAATGCTGCTCCACATAGAAGTCATCTCTGAGTTTGGCTATTTTATATTTATCATTCATTTAAAGTCACAATGAAACAGAAGTAGTGACAAGTGTTTTCCTGACGTATATCCTAGTGTAACAGTTTAACGGAAAAAAGTAGGGTGATGACTTGGTTCTATTCATCTGGTGTTGACTGGATGGAGGAAGATCTGAATGCAAGCAGTCACAGTCGATTATGACTACATGATTGGATCAATTTGGCATACGTCACCAGAATGAAGTCTGTCATTTTACCTGAAGATCAAGTTATGATATTTTGCTTAAGAATAACAACACTCTAAAACAATCTGTAAAACATAGAATACAACGTACTGCATTAATATGAAGGAATTTTCCGTATTGATTTTACAGGCGTTTTACCTTTTGAATGTTACCATTTTGAATTTTGCACTGCCCTTTGTCATGCTTTAGAGTTAACGGAAAGATCGATCTAGAGCCTTGTAGTATAATTTGTTCTGTGTGTTTATTCACACTGAAACATGGACTAGTGCTAATAAATGGAGAGTGAAAAGATAACAGAAAGTCCATGCTTCTCCATCACAGGAAATATGGTGGCTGGTGCCATAGCATGCTGGGACATGTTAGTGTGTAAGCCTGGCCACTCTTAGCAATCTTCCCTCGGTAGTGGTGCCAGGATCAAGCTTCATCAGCTTTAGCGTTCAGTGGGAGACCACAAGTCCCACCAGTCAATTCTTACCACTAATGCTTTACACAACAGGTACTAATGCCAAGTGATTACCCTGTGCTGTTTTAGCACATTCACTGCTTGTAGACCATAGCGGCAGTTGATCCACGTCTCTCTGAAAGGGGTCAGTCTGATGAGCTCAGCAGAACAGGGATCCCCCAGCTGAAAGCCAGTCTAAGCCAGACATGGAGTGACGGGGAGGGGCCGCTGTCGTCTGCTGCTGTTTTGGGAAGTGGATGACTGAAATGCAGAGCTCACAGCTATAGTCTGTGACACAAACATTGTACTTTACATGTTTAGAAACCGAGAAACACTATTTTTTTTAAAAAGGGAAGATTTAAGGTCTCAGAATGTGTGGACAAGAGGAAAAGTAAAATATGCCAACAAAGTTTGTAGAGTTCTGAGATACTGACATATGTTTCCCATAACAGAAGTCACACCTTTTAATACTTTTATTAAAACATAATGTACACTACAGTTCAACAGTTGGTAAGATTTTTTCAATGTTTTTGAAATAACTGTTTAATTCTTTTTCAACGTCATAATAAATAACAATATATGTAGACATGACTAGAGAACGGACAGTTGTTGTGTCCATCTCATTTATCATTCTCTTGATTTTATTTCTTTGTCAGTCTTTCTCATGAATGCACACAAACATGTCCGCTCTCTCTCACACACTCAGGCTTATGGGAAGGTCAACAGCTCAGGCTTGAGGGAAAGTCAGCTGCTGAGTGGGAGTTTCACTTTTTTGGCTATTTTTCTCAAAGTGTGACATTGAGTCATTACAGTCCCTCGAGTATGACTACTGACACAGCCTTACGGTCCATGTCCACTGGTGCGGAAGAATCCCGCTCAATAGTGCTCAAAATGCTATGAGGCTGTGTCTGTGGATGAGTCTGGATAATGTACAGTCAGCGTATAGTTTATGATTGCTGTCAATACACTCTCAAAATAAATCATCATACAGAACACTGTTCAAAAGTATGGGGTCAGCAAGATTTTTAATTAATACTTTTATTTCAAATAAATGCTGTATTTTTAATCTTTTTTTTTTGTTAACTTTCTATTCTTCAAAAAACTCTGGTATCACGGTTTCCACAAGAACATTAAGCAGCACAACTGTTTTCAACTGATAACAAACAGAATTTTTATCTTGAGCACCAAATCAGCATATTAGAATTATTTCTGAAGAATCATGTGGCACTGAAGACTAGAGTAATGGCTGCTGAACATTCAGCCTCGCTATTACAGGAATAAATTATTATTTAAAATCTTAAAATTGACAACAGTTATTTTAAATTGTTATAATATTTCATAATATAATACTTCAAAATGACTGTATTTTTGATTAAACAAATGCAGTCCTGGTGAGCATAGAGACTTTTTTTCAAAACCATTACAAATCATACCGACCACAAGCTTCTGAATGGTAGTGTACACTGTACAGCATGTGTACTCATCACTAATAGTTGTGCTGAGATGTGCTTGTTTTGTTTAATGTGAGAGTCTGAGTAAAGTCTTACTGGACGCTGGTGTGTGGAGCAGCACTGTCAGATGGTGGAGCGCTTATGCGCTGCTGAGCAATTACATGATGGATTGGGAGGGAGCAGAATGTGACTGAGAGAGCTACACCACAGCTGTTAAGAGAGAGAGAATCATAATTCTGCCTTCTCATTTCATGATGGAAACACACTCAGGTATCCTGTGGCCGTTCACTGACATCAGTGAGGAAATTTTTTTGTCTTAGTCCCTAAACCCCTCCATTATTTATTAGTCACAAGCTGTCAAGTGCAAAGTACATGCCCTTCAAATTCAACGTTTATTTGTCAAATGTGCAACAACACAGCAGCATTACTCCTTGACAATAAAGTGCACTGTTCTATGAGCCGTTAATTAAAGAAGGTTTAGAAAGAAATAATGTATATAATAATATAAGTCTATTAAAAAAGGAAGTATAGTGAAGTTTTAAGAAAGGAACAGATGTTATAAAATTGTGATACTATAAGGCAATTCAAAGAATTAAATTGTAGATGCGTGTGTGCAAATCCTGATTAATAATATGAAACATAGCAATAAGTTTAAAAAAAGAAAAGAAATTCCTTTAGTCAAAAATGCTCTCGTACATTATTACCATCTACTGAAAACAAACAGCTTATTTCATGCACTCAAATTATCCAGCACTAAAAACTGAGACAGACAGTCAAACCATAGTGTATAACTCAGCTGTGCCAGACCTGCATTTATTATATCAGTACAATAATGAAGAAATGCTCAGATTACTTGGATATGGATATTCAATAAATCTCTCTTTGCTCTTTGATCATTCGCTACAACACAGATTCAAATGCTAAATTAACCATATCTGCAAGAGTGACTAATCCTCTCTTAATTCCAAGCATTTTTTTTAAATGTATAACATGTTTCTAAAGGAGACTTATATAGAATGAAATCATTCCCATCTGCTGAAAAAGAGATGTTATGCATTCCAAAGGAAAGGAAAATCCATTCACTATTGGGAATGGGATGAAATTTGGCACCGCATGAGAATTAATTAAACATTCATGATGTTATTT
The DNA here is from genome assembly GCF_001515625.1 of Sinocyclocheilus rhinocerous. NCBI lineage: Eukaryota > Metazoa > Chordata > Actinopteri > Cypriniformes > Cyprinidae > Sinocyclocheilus > Sinocyclocheilus rhinocerous. The sequence goes on along the minus strand of NW_015641476.1, from coordinate 298,572 downwards.
CACTCATTTGGCCTGCAGTTTTTATGATACTTGCAAAGAACTGCTGTAAAAGTCTGAAATCTTTTATGTCTTGATGGGAATCATGAGAATAAGTTTCAACATCTCAAGGAACTTAATTAATGTTTCAGGAGAAAAACGGTCTTTTCTGTTTACTCTTTTATAAATGTTTTCCTTCCGCATACATCAATGAAATATGAAGTAAAATACATAATGTATATCTAGTGACCGATAAGTTAAACAAAAGGTGTATAAACATCAGTGAGTCTTTCCTCTTCCATCCATTGACATGTTGTTCTGTCCAGCAACTATAAAAATAGATTGACCCCTGAAGCCTGATGGGTAATGAGAAGGGATTCTGCATACAGTGTGTGTGTGTGTCTCAGCATCGCAAATGAGCCCTGACATCCACCAAGGCTGTGCCATAATTCAGATGACACCACGGGTGATTGGCAAACTGGACACTCTAAAATTAGAGTCTCCTCACATCTGTGACAGGGACACAGGTACAATCAGCAGGGCATTCTGGACCCTGGACTCGTTTGACAGCCCACTCTGATAGTGGCCTAGTTGAGTGGAAGGGGGACCAGCCATCATAACAGAAACATTCCAAAGCACATTCCTCACAAAGTCTCACCCTTAATTTCATTAGACTGTGTGGAATGTCAAAGCACACTGGAGGTCTTCATTCTACCCCCACAGAAAGAAAGAGAGAGGAAAGCGGAAATGAAAAACACAAGGGGTCTTGCTTGAGCTCCATTTGCCCACAGGTCAAGGCGCCTGTATAAATGCACAAGGTAAAAACACCAGATATGCATTTCAAATGGCTCTCACATGTTCACATGAGTACATGAAAGCCACTCATTCATGAAAAGCTCTTTGTATAAGGCACAAAATTAAAGTTCCCAAATGTAAACTGGTAAATGTACACCAAAAAAAAACAAACAAAAAAACTACAATATCCCTTCTTCATATAACGGAGGCAAACATGGTATAAAATACCAAAATATCGTGTAGGGATTCAAATCTTTTTCAGAATTTGTTCATTTATAAGCAACGTCTGAACAAAATTCATATGAAAGAGAGGACCATTTAGGACAAATCGATTCAATAAACTGGACTTCCTGACTTCATATACGAGAGAAGAACTTTAGGATGAATGATTCAATAGAATCGGTTTCGGCAATTCAGCACTACGTGTCTGAAAGACAAGAATGTGCTTTATTATCTCAAGTCACTCAGCAGTACAAGTTGCAGGCGCACTACAATGAGACATTTAAAATGCTCGCATCTCACCCTCTACAAAGAGTTCTAAAATTGCGGTGCTCAAATTAAAATAAGTCCAACTTCTTAAGTTAAAAAGCATATCGATAACCTTCCTTTTTTACCATTACACTGCCCGCATCTTGTGTTTTTCAAAACGAAAATGCTTTCTATGTGAATGACCTATACAGCGTGTTTTTAAAGGCTGTCAGGCTAGAAAAAGGCAGTTTAGATACTGCTCAACACTGATTTACTCTGCAGAACTGAAGACACACCTATGCAATTTCACAGGCATACAAACATTCGCCTGCATAGCAGAGCTGGACATTTATGAATTGAGTATATAACGGGGTAATCTATACTGAGAGGCAACACATGAAAAGAAAGCACCAGGAACACATCTGGCTGTCCATGTACATATGTTTCTCTGCATGCAAACACATGCATGTGTGAGCTGGATTAAAGGTTCACTGAAGTGCTCTGGTGTGTTTGGATGGGCCGGTGGGTTCTCAGATGATCAATGGAATCATGGATTCACAAGCAGCTGGTCAGAGTGGATGAGCTTTAAGCACCAACATTAATTAGCCTTTCCTTTCATCTTGGCCTCCTGGGAACTGGAACAACACTTTATCTTTTGCGCTCTTTTTTGATAATCTCTGGTTCTTTCTCTCCTCCGGATCAGCCCTACACTTTCACTCACACCTTTTTCACTTTTTTTCTTTAATTCTGTTTTGCAAGATGTTTTCTCCAACCCACTTATTAAATCCAGCTGCTTTTGTCATGATTCCCTTCATTCCTGATAAGGGTGTAGGCTCAGATATTCCAGTACCGGGGTGGTAGGGTGTCTCTTTTTTCTATTTTGAGATATTTTGCACACATCTCAGGAAAACCTCCCTATTACTGTTCAGTATAACATCTGGGAATGATTACTATGGGTCCATGATGACAAAAACAGTAATCTCAGACACGGATCCACTTCATGTTGGGATAAAACCGATGAATTTACTCCAAAATAAGTAGTAACAAAGAATTTTTTTATAAGATATAAGGGCTGGTACCGACATCACTAGCAGAGAGAGGGAAGCAGATCAGACATTTACTGATTAACTGCACAGCACAGGATCCAGACAGCTACATAAATCTACACCCTTTCTCCTTTCCAACAGTAATTAATTCACTCCGATGGTAGCTGTTAAATTTAATAAACAAAAGCTGTAAGCTTTACTGATGGCAGACCAAAACCTAAGAGAGAAAAAAAACAATTAAAAACTTTATTAAAAACAAATAAAAAATTAAAATGAATAAATATCAACCTTTTGTTATTCTGTTCTATTATATTTAAGACGTAATGTAATAGCTTAAGAATCAGCCATTGAAAACCGATAGTCGACTACTACTGTGAAGATCACAGAGGATGATCCTGCTTATGATTACTCATTCAAACTGAAACCCATTGAGAGAAAGACCCCTGCATTGTGTGGAAGTCCCTATTTGAGACTGTCTCACTCTACAATAGTAACAATATCTTACTGAATGAAAACAGGGTGACTGCAGTGTAGTACACACATAATCCCTCAGAACAGGCGAAGCAAACACTCACTCTTGAGGCATTAGCAGAGAGGAAGTCACGAGTGCTGTTGGAACGATACCTGTTTGAGTGAGATAAATTATGTAGCATGTGATATTTCCATCCAGAGAATGACCGTTTTTGTGGACCACTTCCCACATTTCACAAATTTGGGAAGAGAGAGAATAAGAATTTGAAGGCTGGAAGAAAGAGTCAATTCTAACAGACCTAAAACTTTCTCATTTTATTTCCTGCTTTTATAACACTGACTAGAAACATAACCACATAAATGGTGAAGTTTACTTATTTACATCTGGGCCATGGATACCAGGAAAGCTGTTTCATTAATTGAAGAAATCATGTTCACTACTAAAGTAATCTCAGTGAAAGCCTGACACATGAGAAAAATCAACACATTACGGCACCTGCTGTCCAACTATATGCACACGTCATCCTGCAAGTTCTCTGCCAAGGCAAGCTCAGTTTTGAGGTCCACCCAAGCACCCTCATGTCATACTAAACCTGTATGATTTTCTTTCTTCTGTGGAACATAAAAAAAGATATTTTGAAGAATGCTGATAACAGTTCCAGTTCTCACTGACTTCTATTACATGGACAAAACAAAACAAAAAATACAATAGTAATCAATGGGAACCAAAACAGTTTCATTGCCAACATTCTTCAAAATTTCATCTTTTGTGTTCCACAGAAAAAAAGTCATACAGTAACCAGCAGCTTTCCTCGAAAAGCAAAGCACTGCTAGACCCTTTTAACTTAAATGAACATTGATTAAGCGATTAATCAAATCTAAGGATCATAAATCTGGCCAATAATAACTGAAGCGGAAATGCTGCAGCATCGAGTGGCCTGTGACCTTCAATGTGACAGCATAATTTTGTTATTTGTCCGTCTCCTGTAAAAAGACATGCAGCATCCCAGCCCAAAGCTGCTCAACATGGCTTTTGTCCTCTTACTGTAGAACAGTCTTTCTCAGAATTAAACAGCTCAGTTTAATTCAGGAGCAAGTAGAGCTTTTATGAATAGCATGTATGCCTAAAGACATCCCCATCTTCAGTTCAAAGCCGGGTGAATGGGAAAGATCTGATCTTGTATAAACAGTGTCTGCCCTCTCACACTCCCTCGCTTACTTTCACATCTTATATCACTTTATCAACCCCCCACCCCCTTCAGTCTCTCATTCTCGCATGCTCTCTCCATTAAATAAAGAATTTCCCAAGAATCCTTCTTCTCCCACCTCTGCCATCGGCCAACTGTTTCCATAGCAACAGACTAAAAGACTTGAATCCTCCGGCTCACACGGAATCAGTGATGGCAGGTGCATTTCAGGGGCGACTGAACCTGTTGGTGTTTGATGTTGCAATGGTGCAGCAAATGCAAGTGAAATGAAAACCAATGGGCGCACATTACCATAATACATCCTAAACGCTGTGTGCATAATGCAATATAATTATATAATACATCATTCTGATATATGAAACACCAGGGTGGAAATGACAAAGTGGTCTCACTGCTCACTGTTCAAAGCATCCTGCAAACGGCTAAATGCGCTTTGCCTATATTAAGAAGCTAAGCAGCATTTACTTTGAAAACATACGGCACATAATCATAATAATCATAGTAATGCAAATTGATGATCTGGAGAATCTATAATGACAGAATTCAATACACAAGTATGAAATGCAGTACACACACACACACACACACACACACACACAAAATGGGGAAAAAATACACACTGCATGACACAGGTACACACCTAATCCACTCATAGCGACCTGCTTGCACTCATACAGCTCATCGTAAATCAAAATTCCATCAATTGCTTCTGAGCTTTGATTTCTTCCCTGACCTTCCGCATGTCCATTTAAAATGTATGACGGTTTGAATTGATGGAACATCCTCAGGCATGTTTCTAAGCTTCATTTTAAACACTCAGATCCCAATAAATGATCACCAGCTCCACATACCTAAACAAACTGCCTTATTTTATTAAGACCTAAGGAAACAAAGGCTTTTAATAAAAGCATCTCAAAAGAACAGCATGTTCTACAAAGCAAGAGTTCATTTAATATCCAGTCTTGTTATTCCTTGGCGTAAACAACAGTGTTTGGGCTAAAAGGGGTCTAAGCTTAAATATAGTTTTAGACTCCAATAGGCAGCGTGTCTCGGATCCATCTGTATATCCAAGACGTTTGTGCAGCGATGTGTATGTTTGTGTTTAGTAGCATTTAGGTTTTTTTTTCTGGTGTCAGGCAGGGACGTAGAAGTAGGTGGTAGAGGGGGAGGGGTGATATCTGGCAGAACAACAGCTCACAATGACCGTGTTCCTCCCGGAGAGCAACATCTCACCAGACACAGCAGATATCACCTGTTTGTCAATTGGTAGCATATGGCTAGCAAAAGTGCATTAGCAGCTAATCTGGTGTGCTGGGATGATGTTGTTTGTTTTCTTGCCTATTTATCTGTTGTGCTTATTGCATTACAGCCAATGCAATGCAAGGCATCTGTGTGTAAGAGTTGTTCTATTTTTATTGATTTTCGGAGCTGAAGAGGAAATTGGACACAGTTATTGAGATATTAAATATATGCTCCCCCCAGATACTGAATGAGTGGTTTGTATGCTGCGCCAGCGAAGTCCTAATTCACTGCTTGGAGTCTTTCATAACCAAACCAGTCATCAGACTAAATCAAGCACATTGGGTGAAGACTGACCATTGTGAGATTTCAAAATATCCAGAACAGATTTTTATTTCCCAGAATATGACTTGGCAGCTGCTGACAGAGAGAGAAAGAAAAAAAGAAAAACATATTTAAAAAAATGTATATTTTAGGCAAACATTTTTCCAGTTATACTTCTATTTTTGTTTTGCTAACAAACAAACAAAAATTCAAACACAGCTAAATTAACCGTATGCGTTTCTGAGCAACATACAGTTTCGTTCCTGGATTAATTAACGTTTATAAATGAATTGATTGAGAGAATGATTCACCTGTAAATACAGTGGCTACATCCAAAATCGCAAAAAACAATACAGGAACAGCATAGTTTGTCCAAATTCACAGTATTCATAAAGCAGTGGGCAAAAAGTCCCTGAATGACCTACAGTACTACTTCTGGCAAGATCCTGAAGTGTGCATCCAGTGGATCCCATGAGGCCACAGGAGAGGATTTGTGAACTGATGCTGGTAAGTCACATGAAAATGACAACATGAGGAATGGAGTACGTTCGGATTATTCATACAACACTCATTCATACAGAAATGGTAATTTAGTAATTGCTTATTCATAAGAAATACATACTCAGAGAGAATGTGATTTCGGATGCAGCCAATAACTTGTTTTGTTCCTGAATAAATAGGTTGAGTGAATGATTCACTTATAAAACCAGTCTCTTGTCGTCACCTACTGGTGAAAAAACTTAACCTGCACTCACCACTGGTCTGGATCACATAAACATGGACAAGCAGAGTGATGAAAACAGTGAAAGTCTACTCCAGGAATGTAATTGTGTGTAAACATGACTCAGTACATTATAATTACATTTTTCCAGTTATACTTCTATTTTTGTTTTGCTAACAAACAAACAAAAATTCAAACACAGCTAAATTAACCGTATGCGTTTCTGAGCAACATACAGTTTCGTTCCTGGATTAATTAACGTTTATAAATGAATTGATTGAGAGAATGATTCACCTGTAAATACAGTGGCTACATCCAAAATCGCAAAAAACAATACAGGAACAGCATAGTTTGTCCAAATTCACAGTATTCATAAAGCAGTGGGCAAAAAGTCCCTGAATGACCTACAGTACTACTTCTGGCAAGATCCTGAAGTGTGCATCCAGTGGATCCCATGAGGCCACAGGAGAGGATTTGTGAACTGATGCTGGTAAGTCACATGAAAATGACAACATGAGGAATGGAGTACGTTCGGATTATTCATACAACACTCATTCATACAGAAATGGTAACTTAGTAATTGCTTATTCATAAGAAATACATACTCAGAGAGAATGTGATTTCGGATGCAGCCAATAACTTGTTTTGTTCCTGAATAAATAGGTTGAGTGAATGATTCACTTATAAAACCAGTCTCTTGTCGTCACCTACTGGTGAAAAAACTTAACCTGCAGACTCACCACTGGTCTGGATCACATAAACATGGACAAGCAGAGTGATGAAAACAGTGAAAGTGTACTCCAGGAATGTAATTGTGTGTAAACATGACTCAGTACATTATAATTCCAGCAAACTTCAAACCAGTTATTATTAAAGCATGAAACCTGCTGAAAAAATGGGTGATCACATTTTACAAAAGCCAGAGGAGAGCTGGTCAACAACTCTCATGCAGCAGTGGGCATCCCAACCCGATGTCTTCCTCAGCCACAGTAGGTTGCTGTAAATTATTGATCCGTGTTCTTTTGTCCCACATAATTTAGAAGCTATTTTGCATTTAAAGACAGATGAAGGAGTCGGCGGTTTGCTTTGAATAATTAATCATGGCCTCTGTTTAAAAGTCCAGAGATCTGGATCTCTAGAGAGCATTTTTCTTTCCTGTTACAGCTGCTGTAATGGAGCAAAAACTAGTGTATAATGATGCCCGACAATTTTTTTAAATGGAAACTTTTGCATATAGCTTCCATCAACTTAAAATTCTGCAGTCAAAACATCTAGTCCACCCTTGACATGAGGATGTTGATGTGTTGATCCCAACTGGAGGCTGTCTTTTAAAGTGATACATGATTGATGCCACAGTTAGGCTGTCTCGAGTTAGCTGAGACAGACACTAAACCCGTAAATTCAAATATTCCTCTTATTTTTATCTTCTTTCTCCTTCTCTCTCTCACACTTTCACTGGCAGTCCATATCGTTCCCACACACATAATCTTAGTCTTAGCTTCTCACATTTTTTTCATCTTCTTCAACTCTCTGATGACCATTTGTAGTTTTATTACCTTCACACATCACTGTCAAATTAGCTTGGCACACACATCCCTATTCCTGCAAAAGGGAATTTCCCTCTTTTCCATTAAGCTCAGGCCATAAGCCAAGATTCCCCACACACTTCTAACACAAAAGTGATTTTCTTTCTAGTTAGAAATACTCTATTTGTCTTGAAGGAATACTACAAAGTAAACCATCAGGGGTGGATAAAGTGGAACAGGAAAAGATCTGGCCATCAACAGAAGCTAATCAGCTGTTCCCAGATGAACCTGTTCAAAAGTTTGGGGTATGTGAGATTTTTTGAAAATCTCACCAATGCTGAATTTATTTGATCAAAATACAGTAAAAACACTAATATTCTGAAATATTATTAACTGATTTTATTTCAATATATATTAAAGTTGAATTTATTCCTGTGATGGCAAAGCTGAGCAGCCATTTACATTTCCAACAGCCATTACTCCAGTCTTCTGTGTCACATGATCTGGTAAAAATCATTCTAATATAGTGATTTGGTGCTCAAAAAACAAGTCTTATTATTATCAATGTTTAAAATGGTTGTGCTGCTTAATGCTTTTGTGAAAACCTCGATACATTTTTCAATCTTCAGTCTTTTTTTAACAAAGTCTTTACTGTCACTTTTGACTAATTTAATGCACACTTGCTGGAAAAAAAAAAAGTATTAAAAAATTTTTTTTTACTGACCCCAAACTTTTCAATGATAGTGTACAAAAAGATATGTGTCATGAAGCAATTTGTGCTAATGGTGTGAAAAACAAAAAAACAGCTGCATAAGCCATTTAACTGATTTTTGTTCACACCTGGAAAATAGGAAAACACACCTTTTTTGTCAGAAACTATTTTCACACTCATTCATTCTCAGAATGTGACCATATGCTGCATAATGTGTAAGATGATTCAGGGAAGTTACAGTGGGTACGGAAAGTATTCAGACCCCCTTAAATTTAAATGATTTTAGCAAATGGCTGCAATATAACAAAGAGTGAAAGGGGGTCTGAATACTTTCCGTACCCACTGTATGATCATAATAACACAGCTTCCTCTTTCAGTGATTGATCTTTATCAACCAAATAAATACTCCCAGCTAGGCATGTGTGACATATTCCCCATTCCATCATTAGCTTTATGATTGGTCATCTGTAGCTGTTCACATGAACAGACCTGGATTAGAGGCCAGACAGGCTTTAAATATCCCTGGCCATCAGCCCCATCTACATCCTTCACATCAATAATGAATTAACTTATGTGAACTGCAATGAGACCATTTCTAAATTTAGCTACTATACAGTCTCCTCACGTACAGGCTGCCATCAGGCTGCCACTGAAGGGTTGCCCCTCTCTCAAAATGCTCATACATGTGTACAAATACACACACAGGCACATATGGACACACTCTCTTTTGGTCGATGGTGCAATTACATGTCAAGAGGAAAAAATCACTCCAACAAAGGCGGTGGCAGTTGCAAAGCTCAGGGGAGGAGAGGTTAATTACTCCACAAATGGCTAAAGCAAAATGACTAAAGACTACATCAAGCAGCTAGGCAGCCCTAAGAGAATAGAGAGAGTGGCCATCTGTATAAAAGCAATCATATACAGGTATTGGTACACCCTATTTAAGGGGGCTGCAGTGACCCGTCTTTAAATCTTAGACCCATAAATATCTTTAAAATCTGTGTTTTTTTCTGTGGGCTGTCTCTTTTCATGTGTACTAAAAGCAACGGCTACAGTAAGCTATCTGAGGTTATTTCACTCTGAATCCTCTCTATACCAGTTATACAATTTTTTAAAGTTCATTATATTAAGTATTATCTTCAGGCATAGGCTGCTGCACCACTAACAGCTGTCAAAAATAACTCTCATCCGAACGCTCTCCGTTCCAGTGAAATCACAAAATGTAATGCAACAAAAATACACCGTTACTGATATACTTCTTCCTTTGAATTTATGAATTGGAATTTCATCTGAGTTGATCATGCCCCATAGGAAGTTAAATGGGAAAATTAGAATTCGAATTGGAATGAAAGAAAGTGGAATTTACTGAAATTCAACACAGCTTATGCATTCTCTGTTCTTTATACTGTAAAAGCTTCTTTCGTTTCAAAATGAAAAAATGTAATAGATAATTGTGACTTTTTATCTCACAATGGCAGTTCTGAGAATTAAGCTGCATCCAATTCTAAGAATTGCGAGAAAAGTCCGAATCTATCCATCCATTCATCTATCAATCTAGATATCTACCTACTGTACACATCTATCTTTCTTTCTTTCAAGACTTTGCCAAGCCAACATTTCAAGTTTGTCTTGAAAAACTTTGCTTTTATAGTTACACAAAATTACACAACATTTTCTAGTCTACAAAATAAATGCATATGATAATTAATTTATTTCAGTTATTTTTAATTGTACTTCAACATTCAAATTTGAAATGCAAATCTGCATCCCGTTTGCTCCCTCAATTCAAAGTCGATTCAAAATCAGAAACTGAAAAGACACTCTCAATTAAATTTTAATGGAAAATCCTGCCTGGTACAGTGTTTACACTGGCGTGTAATTGTCTATATCTCTGTTGTAAGAGTCATAAACGAGTCATAAACGTGATTTAAAACTAACGTATGTGTCACAGCTCTCTTAAAACACTAAGCTATATTGCAGTGCATTAGTGACACATTAGCATGATGTTGGATTTCCAAAACTGGCGGTATTGCTGCCAGAGAGACCTCCCCTTCCCCCACACGGCTCTCTTTTGTGAGTGCACATGAGATGACCAGGGCCAGGCAAGCGGCTTTCAGCTCACCGCTGATTCACAGGGATATCATGGTTTTTTAGGGCTTGAATCAAGCGGCTTGCCCGTTTAATTTGTGAGATTACTCCTCTAATTTCTCACTAAAATAAACCACTCAGCTCCGACATATGGAATGTTTTAAAGTTTTCTCTGTGTGAAACCCCACTCGGTCCGCATTAAACAATTGTCTTATGCTCTGGGTCACATGTACGACACTTTTACTGGCAGCTCATCAGTTAATGGTGTAGGATCTCGCACATCCACACGCACATGCAAATACAGCATGTTCACAAACACATACGCACAGACATATGCCTCTGGTGTTTAATAGCACCACTCCTCCACATCTCTGACGTCAGTGAGTTTTGCCATTAGCATGATGTTGAATTTCCAAAACTGGCGGTATTGCTGCCAGAGAGACCTCCCCTTCCCCCACACGGCTCTCTTTTGTGAGTGCACATGAGATGACCAGGGCCAGGCAAGCGGCTTTCAGCTCACCACTGATTCACAGGGATATCATGGTTTTTTAGGGCTTGAATCAAGCGGCTTGCCCGTTTAATTTGTGAGATTACTCCTCTAATTTCTCACTAAAATAAACCACTCAGCTCCGACATATGGAATGTTTTAAAGTTTTCTCTGTGTGAAACCCCACTCGGTCCGCATTAAACAATTGTCTTATGCTCTGGGTCACATGTACGACACTTTTACTGGCAGCTCATCAGTTAATGGTGTAGGATCTCGCACATCCACACGCACATGCAAATACAGCATGTTCACAAACACATACGCACAGACATATGCCTCTGGTGTTTAATAGCACCACTCCTCCACATCTCTGACGTCAGTGAGTTTTGCACATGCTCACGTGACTCACACTTTTGCTTTGCACATCACATGATCTGATATCATCTGGCAGTGGGGAATATGAATGGGGACATACCACCTACTGTGCTGCTGTCTGTCAGCCTGCGCTTTGGGGCTAAAGCATGTAAAAGAAAATCTGTCCAATGCATTTTTCTCTACTGCCTAATGAAATTTAAACAGCCTAATGATATGCTCTGGGTCCTCGGGACTGTTAGTCTTGATGTCTGTAAGCCCCACAGAATCATGATAATGTCTCTGCTAGTAAAGGAAGACAAAGAAGACAGCGCATGCACAAAAATCGACATCTAAATATGTTTTACGTTATTTAGTAGTACAATGCAGGGCTACAAATGAACTCCACTTCACTGAAGTGTTTATTGTTGTCTTGGATCAATAAGAAGGTCTTAAGGTAAATAGACTAATCGTTACTGAATGCTATGAACACGGTGATGGCTTAATTCGGAATAAAAACTGTTAACTGTTCATGGGTTTTGATGAAATGCAGACCTGATGGACTGGTGCGAGTCAGTGAGCTGTGGCCCGTTAATAGTAGCGAGGTCAGTACATTTATGTCCAGAAGCCATTTTCCCCACTGCTCCATTTAATTTGGACATGTAGCCGTAAATTATAGAATGATGCGGTGCTACGTTATGCTTTGAGTAAAAAATAGCTTGTTTTGATACAAGTGAACATCTCAAATTAAAGTAAATCTCTGGGGGGGAAGAAGGAGAAGAAGAAGAAAGAAAGAATTTCCATCTACATCTATATTTAACAGTACCTTGGGACACGGAAACAGTGAGTGCACTGACAATGCAGTCATGATCAAACAGTTAATTTCAGGTTAGGATTGATTATTTTAAGATTACTTTAAAGAAATAGTTTGCCCAAAAATAAATGTTCTGTCATTATTTACTCACCCCAGTGTTGTTCCAAATCGTATGACTTTCTATTTTTCGCACACAAAAGGAGAAATATATATAAAAATGCCACTGAACTGAGGCATTTTATATATAACTCCTTTTCAAACTTTAAAAAGAATGCAAAACATTATAAAAGAATTATAAAAGTGATCCACACACACTACATTCCAAGTTTTCTGAAGTCACATGACAGCTTTGTGTGAGGAACATTATTCACTAAGTCCCAAACTGAAATTTCTCTCTTTAGGATGTTTATGAAAGTTCATGAGAGAAGTAGCATTGTCTGGTAAGTAAAATAAAAAAATCATTGTCAAATCTTTATAATGAATCAATTGATCCAGTGCACAGGTCAGAATAATTTTGTTTATAAGTTCAGCTCAATGATCTGTTTTCAGCCCAACATGGAGAGGAGTATCAGAAAATAACATTACATTTCAGTTTGTATTTCACTCAATGTTTATGTATGACTTCAGAAGACTTAAACATAGTGCTCAAGTCATATGGACCACTTATTTGATACTTTTATGGCACTTTTGCATAAGTTTGAAGGCCTCAGTTCCCATTCTTTGTAATTGCCTTCTGTGTTCCTCAGAAAAGAAAGTAAATAAGGTTTGGAACAACATAGAAGCGAGTAAATGATTGCAAGATGTTAATTTTTGGATGAACAATTACCTTAAGGGTCACTTTGCCACAGTTTAAAGGAAATGCAGCATTATGTCAAGACAGATTTGACATTGGTGTGCAACAAAGTGTGCATTTGATCTGAAAAAAGTGACGTGACGTGTAGCCAAGTATGGTGTCCCATACTCGGAATTTGTGTTCTGCATTTAACCCATCCAAGTGAACACACACCCGCAGCAGTGGGCAGCCATTTTTGCTGCGGTGCCCGGGGAGCTCAAGGGTCTTGCACAAGGGTCTCACCTCAGTTGTGGTATTGAAAGTGGAAGAGAGCGCTGTACATTCACTCCCCCCACCTACAATCCCTGCCGGTACCAAGACTCAAACCTTTGGGTTACAACTCTTTAACCATTAGGCCACGACTGCATCACAGTATCAGGATTACATAAACACACAAGGAAATAATAAAAAATAAAAAAACTTGCGATAGAGACATTCATATAGAGGCATTTGTAACTCATTTCTTCCTACTACAAACAAACTAAGCTGATGAATCTCTCAGCACATGCTCAGTAAGTGTTTTCACTCTGCCTGTGAAAAACAAGTGACTGAATGGCATCATCTCTGCATGCACTGTACCGACTTACATTGCAGTCCAGTAGATCTATACTGTCCAGGCTCTTGCTTCTGTGGATGCGGCCCTTGATCCTGCGTAGTGATGGTTTGCCCTGACTCGCAGCCGCAGCAGGTGGCGTCGCAGCAGAGGCAGCAGTGGCATCTGAATCAGGTGGCACCCTACGGTGGAGAGACATTAGCACATAATCATACGGCATGCTGGGATCCTTAATGTCTAGTCGGACCAGCTGCTACCTACATTTACACACTTTTATCCAAAGCTTCTTACATGGCATTCAAGGTACTGTTCAAAAGTTTGGGGTACTTTTTTTTTTTTATGTATTTTTTATATAGTTTTAATTCAGCAAGGATGTACATTTTATCAGTTCATACATTCCCAGTGAAAGAAACCCAGGACTAATTTTTGAGCTACTGTATAGGAACGCCTAGAATTTAAGCAAGTGCCAGTATATTCATAAGATTTCATAGGGTAAATTAGGGACATCTTCTGCAATTTACTTGATGGATCAAGAAATATACACATCATCATGAGCTTAGGTGTCATCACTCGTCCCTGATTACCTTAATCCAACTAAAAGCAAAGCTTATCATAAAAGTGTCTTACATAACTCTACACTCACTACTAGGATAGACTGACTGTTTTTTTTTGTTAAGATTAGACTGCACAATGTGCATGCATCAAAGCTTTGAAAAACGTTTCTCTCACTCACACCCATATGGATCTCTCTCCTCTCACAGGAGGTGTCTGCTAGCGTGAATTAGTGCAAGGAGCAATTAAACCCTCGGGATATATTGGCCATGATAGCTTTAATGCTCTCATAAAAATCGCTGTCTCCATAATTAGAGGTGCATTCTAAGGCAAGCATCACTGTTACTATTGGTTACATTTACAGTAAAGAATTTAATCAACCCCTAACCCGAAAATATTACATATTGGTGCATGAAAGCATCCAGCACGGTTTGTGCTCAGAAGATGAATGATGCCCCAAATCATGCATGAGGAGGAGTGTGCTATTACTTATCAGTAATCAAAAAAAAAAAAAACTATCTACAGACCAAAATATCACAGAGACTGAGAGTACTAATTCTCCCTCCTACTTTTTCTCAGTTTGGGCCAAAATCCATAGGGCTACTGTAAGCAGGTGATCCCTAGGGAAAAGCCGGAGGGGGATTTGTTTTAATCCTGTCACTCTGGGTGATTTATGTAACCCCAGTATCACCTTCCAGTTTGATTTTCCTGCCACTGTCTCTTGTCAAACTGAGGAGACAAGAGAGTCTGAAGTGCACACCCACAGTGAATCCCATTATGAAATCCATTATGAAACTAAATTAGCTCAGAGTAAAGTATTGAGGATCCATGTTGTATATGAGTCTATAGGTGCCTTGCAGTAAAATAAAAACAAATATTTGCTTGAAGCTCAGTTATCTAATTGGCTGATGTCATAACTGAGATTCAGATAAATAAATAAATAAATAAATAAGCAAACAGATTTATGGGCAGCTGACTGACTGGCTTTCCACTATTTAATGACACACAGAGTAAAGTAAAGTAAAATAAAATATTTAATACATTTTATTAAAAAAAAGAAAAAAGAAAAAAAATCAGATTTATGAGCATTTGAATGACTGGCTTTTTTGATGACACATGCACAGAATAAATTAATAAAATAAAAATAAACCTAGGTCCTGACAGTATTTTTTAAACACACATGACATATTACAGCAGTACAATATTAGGTTATATATATCGCATATTTTTGTTCAGTTGTTCACAGAAGAAAATAAATTCACCTCCCCCTAAACAGCATGTAAAAATAAAATAAAATGTATTTAGTAACTGAACATGTGGGTCAGACATTCTATTCCGGTTTAAGAGTTTTTTTTTTTTTTGTACAGAAAAAGCTAAACCCAAGATTAAACCCTAACAAATAGGCCACTGCAATTGTGAATTTTCAGGATCTATCTTCTCAATAGCCAGTTTCTGTTCCCAAAGGGCAGACAGGCTGAGTGTCAGTGGCCCTTTAGTCCACTTCCTCTTATTTTTACATGGTGGTCAGGCTGATACACGTGCTCTTTCGCTCCCTGGCAGAACACACTCAACAATTCATTCCCCAAACCGGAGAGCAGTCTGGCCAAAGTGAGAGCCTTGGATCCCATTTGCTGCTGTGAATCCCTCTGATTGGCAGGCAGAGCACCAGAGCACCAGAACTGGGCTTCTCTCCTGTGACCTCCACACTGCCCACGATCCCTAGAGGATTTGCACTAAACCCAAGAGCATCGCATTCAATCTGGAACAGCTTTCCTGGAACGGTTTTCCAGTGTCTCACACACACACACACACACACACTCTGTTATTCTGGGGACTCATTCACACACTGTACTAAGCAGAAGCTTAAACCCTTTGCAGTAAAAGAGTGGAAGAATTGATCTACAACTCATAATGGATTCACATAACACACGTATATGTGTTTAGAAAACCAATCTAACCATTACCTCAAATAGAAAATTTTTTTTTTCTGTAATAGTTTAATATATAAAAAGACAAAGTATTTAAATAAGTTATTATAGACAAATAAATGCTAATCATTTCGTTTCAGTAAAATGTTGTCTTAATATCATGCTTACTATTTTTCCACACAGTATAAATGGGTCTGCAAAGTGGCTTCTTTATACTTAAGGGTCCCTGGCATAAAAAAGTTTGAAAATCCCTGGGTTTTCTCAGAATAACATGGAAAATAAACATTTTATCGCTTGTTGCTTTATCATGTCTGGTTAAGACAAGGTATAAAGTAGAGACCTTAAGAGTAATGCACTAAAATATTAAGCAGTCTGCCCTGGTTATCCACCCCTCTCAACTTCACAATAAACAACAGCATTTCCTTCAAAAAGAAAAACCCTCCTCACTACTCCACTAAGAGGTGAGCTTCATGAATGTTACATGAAGTCTTGCCTAGAAATAGCAATTCTTCCAGCTCAGTGTGAGTGTTTTAAGAGGTCACTGGTACTGGGAGATCCGACAAGCACTGATTACTGTACCACACACACACACACACACACACACAACACACAACACACAACACACACGCGCGCACATTACACATTTAACAAATCATTTCATTGAAGTGTTAATTTTATAAATATATTATTATTATTAGGCCTATATAAAACAATATATTAAATAGTATATGAATTTATAAAATTACCTTTTCAGTTAAATAATTTGTTAAATGTGTATTTTTTTTATTATAGAATTAAAAAAATTATATTATTTATCAAAATATGTATTATTAAATACTATATTAATACAAATACATTTAATGAATGATGTATATTTATACTACTTTTGTACTATATTTAATATCATTTATAAAAGTAAATAATCTTTTATTTTTTAAATAAGTAATAATATCTATATATTAACATCTAAACACACAATGGTGTTTCGTTACTAAATGAATCCACGTTTTGAAAAAATGAGTACATCAATGATTCAGTGACCCATTCATATAGAGTCACTTGCTTTGCTTCTGAATGAATCAACCGTTTGAATCACCAGTTGAACAAATGAATGGCTCACTCATTGATTTTTAGTTTAATATTTACAGCATCCTTTCATTTATCTTTAAAAAATTATTTAATATTTCAATGTAAATTTTTTTAAACCAATTAATTCCTATTTAAAACCATTTATCTCATAGCATAATTTATGTAATTCTAATTGCGTAAATGCATTCATGCCATTTCCGAACAGTGTGTAACTATACCTAAATAAATTCTGTTTCTCTTTCTATAGCTACTTTTTTTAAATGTCTATTCAGTTTTTTTTTTTATTTAACACAATAATGACTTCAAGTTATCTTTTGGGGGTTAATTTATATGCAATTAATTATTTGACTTAATCAGCACATCATGCAATTAATTAGAATAAAAATTTTATCACTTGACAACCCTAATACAAATAATTATTTAGATAAATCTACATATAATTAGATAAATTAATAACATATTTAAAGAAAAGGAAGTAAAGGAAGAAATCCATTTAGTCTTTTTCTTACATGAATCAACACAAGACGCTTACATAAGGCAAAACTAAATCTGAATGCCTCACCATCAATAGCAATATACTGATATAGAATAACATTTATAGTCATTTGTGTATGTTAAAATAGCCCACTGCCAAGGATGTGTGATAATGCCATGCTCGGCATGCTCCAACAGAGGTGATGTGCTCGTGTGAGGGTTCAATGTAAACAGATAGCCAAGCAAGGCCACGCCGTATGACATTGCATGGTCGGAAGAGCAGAGACCTTGTGCAGATGTAGATCCATTACTCAGTTCAGTGATTGTGACACTACCTTGTTAGGATACATTCATTCAATACGATGCCAAGGTGAGGGCAAGGAGCTTTGATGCATTCGTATCAGTGATGTACACAGCACCTGATATGAGCGAATATAAGATGGGCTTGGGCGTGTGCTGATTGCAAGCTGGGATAGCTTTAAGGCTAAACTGCATGACTAAGAGAAGAGAGTGTCCCGAGGATACTACCAGTCATTGAATCTTTCTCCGATGAAAGCAGACAAGTGAGACTCTCTCTGAGGGACGTGCTTTGACCAAGACCAGTTTCAGGTCCAAACTCTATTTATGTTCAAAGAGCACTGATTTAAATTTTATATAATAATTTCTTAACAAATAACATATACATTTTTTTATTATATATAATAAAGTATATCTCTACAAATCCATTTCTAATAAAGTATTTCTCTACGAATCAATTTGTAAATTATCAAGATTTCATTTCATATTTGACATGAAAATCTTTTCTCTCAAAGTTTCCACAGAGCCCCCAGCACTTTTTAAGTCTCCATGGGGGTCTGGTTTAAAGACCCCTGGTACTGATTGATTTTTAAGATGCTTTGGATTTTATGCAATGACCCTGCATTCATGCTCAGTAACAAGGTGTTTCCAAACAGACTCGTGTGACATTATGCTCTATAGCCATTCCTGGCACGAAGAGCTGGAAGCTTTTTGCAGAGCAATCTAGTGCATCTTACCAAAGACATCAAGGGTCAAACTAAATCTGCAAATGCATTCAAATTCTAAAAACTCGACACCTCAGTCTTTGGTGAATCTCCTTTAATGACTTCAAGAGAAGCAATTCAAGTGGAGGAATCATCTGGGAACTTCTGCACAGAGTTCATCATGTAAACACAGCAGCAGAGCAACAGACACAACACACGGCTTTAGTCTAAGTAGCCCTTCTGTAATGATTCCTCCTCTTCACCCGTCGTTTAGAGGTTAATCTGCAACACTGATCCCCGAATACCATTAACACTGCACAGGCTCCTGTGGCCTAGACAAACGGGACATGATGTCTTTCACCCTTCTTTGCCTTCCCGCATGCTTTCTAAGATGACTGTGTAATCATGAAAACTACATTAATACTGCCAAAGAGTTTAGAAAGTCACAACACTACAAAGCAAGGAACATTACGGCAAGTAAAGAACTTTAAGCATGCGAAAATCTGTTTGTTTGTGTTGGTGGTCACATTGATGGGATAACTGTAAATAATCTTAGCGGTGGACCTTTGACATGAGATGACCAGGAGCAGAACAGGAAGCGACATGCTGATTAGACAGCTTCGACAGATGGAGAGGGAGATTAGGGATACAGACGTGTATCAAACATGACAGTACAACGGTCACAGGCCCATGCTTAGTGTCTCCCACCGTCCACCCGTTCTGACTGCAAGAGCAGTACACAAACACGACCTGGCACCCGCACCAAGAGCAAAACATACCCACAAAGTCTTATAAAACAAAGAAGGCAAAATCATAAGGACAAACTCCACTGATATGGAAAAAAACATTTTAAATGTTGCCAGATAATTTTATTCAAAAGCAAATTATAGTATGTTAAAGGATTATATACATGTTACAAAAGTTTGGGGTCTGTAAGATTTGTTGTTTTGAAAGAAATTAATACTTTTATTTAGCAAAGATGCATTAAATTGATCAAAAGTGACAGTAAAGACTTAAATGCTGTTCTTTTAAACTTTATAGTCATCAACGAACTCTGAAAAATATGCATCATGATTTCCCAAAAAAAAAAAATTAAATTAAACAGCACAACTGTTTTCAGCAATGATTAAAAATTGTTTAAGTTTCTTGAGCACCAAATCAGCATATTAGAATGATTTCTAAAGGATCATGTGACACTGAAGACTGAAGTAATGACTGCTGACAATTCAGCTTTGCCATCAAAAGAATAAATTAGCTTTAAATATATTACAATTAGAAAACAGTTATTTTACATTCTAATAGTATTTCACAATATCACTGTTTACTGTATTTTTAATCGAATAAGTGCAACCTTGATGAACATAAGACGATTCTTTCAAAAACAAAATCTTATCAACCCCTAAATTTTGAACGGTTGTATTCATGCTGGACACAGTTTTTTAGTCTGACTTCACAAGATTCAGACAGGTACAATGAACTTACTTTAGTCTGACTATAATCAAATTTCAACGTTCCTGTAAACGTACTTAGTTTCTGTGGAACGTCTTGCAATGATAGAGTCCTGCAGAACAGTGTTATAGAAGCAGGACACTTTTGGCTGTTATGACTAAGCATTGTGTCACACCCTCAGGTTGCAGCTTCAGCTTGGTGACCAACTGCATGTTGTTTTTATCCTGCAGGTCAGTATGGTGACTACTATGAGTCAGCCCGGCTGAAAGCAGATCTGACTCAATGATCAGAGGGGTCATACTTGACCAGGCCATCCCACAAGGAGCAAAAACTCTAAGGCTGTATGTTATCATCCCTCCCTGTGGGCAGGTTTTTTAAAGGAGTCATGAGTAAGGAATTAAGGTACAGGTTTAAAAGTCATAAAGTGGGACACATTTAGAGGACAGTGTCGTGCTGTGGAGCTAAACAGATTAAAATCCTGACTATAAGCAAATGGCTAAAATAGAGAGAAAAACTGTGTCACATTGACTTTAAAGAAACAGTTCAGCCAAAATGAATATAGCCTTAGTCAGGTTAGATGCTACATTGAATTTAACACAGATGAAAACAAGGCTGTAAGGGATTTACAGTCTTCACAATATTACACACTTTATAAAGGTCCTAGATCATATCATTTTCACAACTCACAACTTTCAAAACTGTTTTATAAAGATTTTGTCTATAGAAAGTTTTTTTTTTCTGAAAGACTTTCATCAGCTGAACATTTGGCATGCTGTTAAACAACAGCACAATCCATTGAACGTACTGTACTTCTATACCTCACAGCCTCGTTTTCATTCCTGTCCAAATGTAAATATGGCGCTAATGTCTACTGAGTAAATTTTGTGCAAATTTTCATTTTTAGGTGGTTTATTCCCTTAGCAAAATGATCATAACAACTGGGCACTTGCATTATGTTTAACTTCATTTAATGTTTTTGTGAGCAAAGTTTGTTTTAAAGGGGTCATATGATGCGATTTAAATTTTACTTTCTCTTTGAAGTGTTACAAGCTCTTGGTGCATAAAGAAGATCTGTAAAGTTGCAAAGACTCAAAGTCTCAAATCCAAAGAGATATTCTTTAGCAGAGTCCAGCCCAGGGTCGCCACATGTGGTTGCCGCAAGCCTCCTTCGTCGAATCCGCCGGCCGCGCCGTTCTCAAGTCCGCCTGCCACCGCTCACTCTAGCCCGCCGTGTGACGCTGTGAAAGTGAAACTACTTTGGTCTTCCAAAGGAGGACATGACTAGAAATCAGTGGTTAAGTAACTTTTTTATGCTTTACCCAAAAGATTAATACCAAATATGATTACAGTGGCCACTAAACCAACTTACCGCCAACTTTAAGCAGAATACCCCCTACAACCCCTCAAACACAAAACCCTCCTTAAAAGATGTTGCACACAAGGAGGCTGTGGGGTGGCAGAGGAGCAAGAGCCGTAAGGCAGGGATGAAGCAGTCATGAGTCAGTAAACCCAGTGTAATCTGTCCCCCACTGTGCCATAAAGCATCTGAAAGGAGATTACAATCTCACGGCAGAGTGGAAAACGTGTGAGTCAAAAACAAACAGAGAAACACAGCTATTTTACCCTGACCACACATCTCTGAGACGATGACAATGTTTAGGAGATGGAGAGCAATCAGTGTCAATCAGTGCTGAGATTTCCTCTCTGGTGCCTACTGGAGTAACTGAAGCTCAGTGTTGTCAGTTCTGACACTCTGAATCTCTTTTAAAATGTTTGTGCACTTTAACTTGTATTTCAGTCCGACTCAATCAATAAAATGTACTCTTACAGTCCAACTGAAATTGTACTAGTCTGGTTTTTGTGATGTCAGACCTACAGTTGATAACGTGATTGCAGCTCGGTTTCTTCCAGTACACTGTAAAAATTATTTTTCAGTTGTAAATGAAACAAAAGAAAACACTATTTCAGTCTTTCTACTTAAAAATGTCATGTTTAATTCAATGTGTAACCCAGGTTAAGACCTTTAGAACTGGTTTGCATGGATTTTTTAACACTGGAACCAGACAGTAGTAACACCAAGGATATTTTGGTCATCACAGACCATTTTTCTAAGTATGCTGTCGCGATACCTACCCGAAACCAAAAAGCGCAAACAGTTGCTAAATGCCTATGGGATAATTTCTTTGTCCATTATGGCTTTCCGGAAAAGCTGCTTAGCGACCAAGGGCCAGACTTTGAATCTCGCACCATCCAAGAATTGTGCAGGATCGCTGGCATTCGCAAAGTGCGGACTACCCCCTACCATTCTAGAGGGAACCCGGTGGAATGATTTAATAGAACCCTTTTGCAGATGCTAGGTACGCTGGAGAACAAGAACAAAGCTCATTGGAAAGATTATGTCAGACCCTTGGTGCAGGCGTATAACTGCACCAGGAGTGATGTAACGGGGTACTCACCCTATGAGCTTATGTTCGGCAGGCAGCCTTGACTACCAGTCGATCTCGCTTTCGGACTCTCCTCCAATACCTCATTTCCGTCGTATTCACAATACGTGAAATCCCTAAAGAGTCGACTAGAGGAAAGCTACAGAGTTGCTACTCATAATGCATCAAAAGTAGCTGATCAGAATAAAAGACGGTTCAACAGGAATGTAAATGCCTCTGCACTTGAACCGGGTGATCGGGTCCTGTCTCCAGCCTGCCACCCAGAAGCAGACAGGAGACCCCAATTTATGTTCCATGACTAGAGAGGCCCCATCATACATTTTGTCTAATTTCCAAATAGGATATGCAGCTGCACCATATACTGCAGTTTTGTAATGTCTGCACATTCCATTCTCATGCAGGCCTCTACACACAGGCAAATACATGATTATAATAGTAGAATGACTTGATACATAAATGGCTAGATTCACATTGATTATACTTGATTAGTTCATATTTTGACCAATAAAAATCTTCTACAGCTGTCGCAATACCTACCCGAAATCAAAAAGCACAAACAGTTGCTAAATGCCTATGGGATAATTTCTTTGTCCATTATGGCTTTCCGGAAAAGCTGCTTAGCGACCAAGGGCCAGACTTTGAATCTCGCACCATCCAAGAATTGTGCAGGATCGCTGGCATTCGCAAAGTGAGGACCACCCCCTACCATCCTAGAGGGAACCCGGTGGAATGATTTAATAGAACCCTTTTGCAGATGCTAGGTACGCTGGAGAACAAGAACAAAGCTCATTGGAAAGATTATGTCAGACCCTTGGTGCATGCGTATAACTGCACCAGGAGTGATGTAATGGGGTACTCACCCTATGAGCTTATGTTCGGCAGGCAGCCTCGACTACCAGTCGATCTCGCTTTCGGACTCTCCTCCATTACCTCATTTTCGTCGCATTCACAATACGTGAAATCCCTAAAGAGTCGACTAGAGGAAAGCTACAGAGTTGCTACTCATAATGCATCAAAAGTAGCTGATCAGAATAAAAGATGGTTCAACAGGAATGTAAATGCCTCTGCACTTGAACCGGGTGATCGGGTCCTGGTGCGAAATGTCAAATTGAGAGGGAAACACAAGTTATCGGACAAGTGGGAATCTGAGATTTATGTGGTACTCAGTAAAGCAGGTGACATGCCAGTATATACAGTCTGTCCCGAAGGGAAAGATGGACCAGTCCGCACCCTACACCGTGACTTGCTGCTGCCTTGTGGGTTTCTACCCGTGAGTGAAATTGAAGAGTCCCATCCTCAGAAGGTGCGTCGTAAGCCTGGAACCAGATCCCACTCTGCAAATGAAGCAGCCCAGCAGGAGCCTCTGATGAGCAGTCAGTCAGAATCAGAGGATGACCCTGTTCATACAAATCATTCAGGACTTCAATTGGATTTCAGCACAAAGACCATCTCACTTTTTCCAGAAAGTCCATTGATTGTAGAAACCTTACCTGAAACAAAGTTCATTGAGCCATCTTCAGCTGTGGTAAAACCTGCGAAGGAAATCTTGCCTGACATCTTTGATCCACCTCTGCTTGTAGTGGACCCTGTAAGAGAAACTTTACCTCACATTAGCTTGGGAGAAGGAAAAGAAACTCATAATCAAATAGATAATGGAGAGGAAAATCACCTACCCAGTGTGGATCCTGTCGGAAATGACATTGGAGATGATTCCGGATCGCCTGGAGAGAAAGTTGGTGTGGAGATATGCAGAAACAAATGCAGTTCACTGGTCCAATTGCAGAGTCAGCCCGAAATTTATACCACGGGCGTGGGTTACAAATGCCTTACTTGCCATTTCTTCGTAATTATTAGTGAAATTTACTAGCAATTTCGGAGTGAAAATTATTTCACCACCAAATTTTTTTCTGTGTATATATGCGAATCAGACTTTGTCCCGACATTGTGCACTTGCTCCAAAAGACAGGTGACACATGAAATAGAGCTACATTCATTGTTTAATATAAAAGAGGCTCAGGTTAAAACTCTGACATTTTGTTCCTTGGAGAAAAAAAAAGTCTTGTTTTTGAGTTTCAAGTGACTTGAGGACCGGTATATGATAACCGAATCAAATTTAGAAATGCAGATTGTTGATTTCTTGCTTTGGCGTTTCTGACAAACACTTTTTTGTACCTACAATAATCAAGAAATGATTAAAGACAAAAATATATTTTCTGGAAGTTGCAATTAAAATCCACTCTGCTCAAAACTCAGTTTGGGGGGGGTGTGATACTTCTGGGTGAGTTCATGCATCATTAAGCAGGTGGGAGAACAATGGATTGCAGAATGCAATAGACAGACATCTGGGTGGGTGCAATACAACGGTCGCCTCCCATTGCCAACACATTCGGTTACCACACGCACGTTATGAACAGGGAGCAGGGGCGGATTTAGTGATTTGGGGGCCCCAGGCAAAATACAGGAATGGGGCCCTATACAATTTCACACATTTACAACCTTGAGGTTCCTTTCACTGTTGCTTGCTGCTGCACGACCGTGTCCCATAGTTGTGTCTAATCTTTTAGATTTTTCATGTACATGTTATAAATAAAGGATTTCTTTAATGTTGTAAATCCCTTGTTCACATTTAAACAGGTTATAATAGTAGTAGAGTAGGTTGGACACTAGGTGGTGCGTTGGGTTAATTTTCACTATGCAATTGTCTACACAACGCAAGGCTGCCGTTTTTATGAATAGATTCCGGGATTCCGTCCCCATTTTCTACATCACCCTAGCTACTTTTGCTAAGAAGCACGTTCAACGCGGACGCACAGACGGTTGTCGTGGTAATGAACACCACAGCAACCACTTGTGCGTCCGCACTGAACGCGCATCTCGCATATAAAAAGCATTTTAGGGGGCCCTTGGCTTTTGGGGGCCCAAGGCGGTCGCCTACTTTTGCCTAATGGTTAAGTCCGCCTCTGACAGGGAGCAGCAGAGAGCCAGTAACCATGGGGTTGCTGGTTGGATGGATGCTTCCATCATGACAATAATGTAAAGTAATTCTGATGAAAAACCCACCCGCTTTATCAATGCACATGACTGCTGTGCTGATGGGGAGGTGGGGGTGCCAACACACGACAAACACACGACACACGCTTGTGAGTCTTTCGAGGAGACCACAAGTGACAAAATAAAAGGTTTTTATGCTCAAGACCATATTTAGACATATACCTCAAATACACACACAACTGCTTAAAAAAATTTAAAAATAAATATACATATATAAAATTTTATTTATTTAAAAATACACATATACAAATGTGTTTATACAAATGTATTTATTTATTTTAAATATTTTAATCTCTGGAACAATATAATGAAACCAATTCAGTAAATGCAGCATGAAAGAAATGCATTCCACATGGGTTTGCATGAATTCTGAGGACCAGATGTGAGCAATCACAATCCATTGGTTCTGGTGCCAGCAGGTGTTTAGATGGAAAGGAAATGTTCTGATTGATCTTTGAAAACAATATGCAAGTACAATTTAAATTAAGTAAAAGAAAATATAATAACAGAGAGGTCTGTATTATTAACTAATCGCTTACCAGCTTCAACCTCCACTCAACCAGCACACGCAAATATCATTTAGATAATGAACACATGCCGCTGTAAAATCAGAGGATGTGTATAACCTTCATTTGGAAGAATGTTGCAAATGCACTTTGCTAAATGGAAATTGTTAAATGGATTTGAGTGGCTGCACCCATGTGATTAATAAGCTGTCTGAGTGAATTCAGTGTGGAGGCAGTGGAGAATGAAAAGTAAAAAATAACCAAGCCAAATGCAAAGGGGAAAAAAACATGAAAAAAATATTGAATTATTTTTTTGTATTGTTTAATATTTCTAACACAACTATTCAGGCTCAACAACATAATTTCTAAGGCCAAATGTAAGCTTTTATTATACCAGGGAAGGACCGCGTCAGTCTATCACCAGTGTGCAAAAATAAAGAGAGTTATACATTAACATATCAAAGAGACAAAAATATACAAACAAAAACAAAAAATCAGAGATGAGAGATGAGAAAATGTGGGTTCAAGAGCAAAAATTCACTTCGGCAAACAAAAGTAAGCAAAACAGCTCTAACTGTGCTGTCCCAAGATTAAAATGCAACAGTTTCTCCATCTATTCCTCTGTCCATCTCTTTTTTTCTTCCCTTTTTGTGTTCAGAAGTCTGACAAAACCTCAGCGCACGTCACACTTCACTCTCCTCCCATTCCACACTCACTCGCTCACTTATCAAACCGTTCAGTTTATACTCACCACAGCTGTCTCTTCGGAGGGATGCAGTCATCTTTGTTGGAAGCTGTCACTCCCATGGCCATCTGCATCACTGTTATGTATTTCTGGTACTTCATATTGTCTGCCACTACCACCACGAAACCAACATAGGTGAGCTCGTGCGCGTCTATTCCCTGGCATTCGCCTGCGCTGGGTCCGCCTCGGTCACTTTCAGAGCGCCATTTCCAGTTCTGAGGGACTGACAAGGAAAAGACTCCTCAAGAAGCGCGACAAAAGGTACCATGCCGCTAGGACCCATGTCTGTTGTGACTCTGTAATCTCATTAGTGCTCTGAATAGCCGGCTAATCCATTCAGTGTTGGTCAGGAGCGACACATTGTTTCTGCGCACTTCTCACGAAGCACTTTCTTGTTCTGAAAACAATCAGAGAGAAACTCTGACAGAATCCGGCGGCAAGTGACAGCGGCTGAGCGTTTGTGTGTGAGGTAGGAGAGAGGAAAAGTGTGCATGTATATACGCACTAAAAGACAAGGGAGAGGGAGGGAGAAAGAAAGAGAGAGAGACGCGCACACATGCTCGGGAAGAGCAAGAGTGGGGGTAAGAAGCAAAGAGCGAGAGAGACAGGCAGCGAGAGAGCGTCTCTCAGATGGCACGGAAATATATTTCAGAGTATCTAAACATAATGCCAGATGATTCACAAAACATCTTGGTTAATCCAGCTCACAAAAAGATCTCAATGCAAATCAGCTCAAAATTAAGCATTCTGGGATTTGAGCTCTGTGACTGTGTTTACTAATGGAATAGGGGGATGGGAGACAGGAATAGGAGCGAGGGAGATGTGAAGAAGGGGAGAGAAGGCACAATTAATTTTTAAATCCCGAACACATGCACATAACCATCAGTAAATGAATTGGATACACAGATTAAGTGTTGTTCAGCCAAACGCATATGAATGCAACAGTGCTATTTTAATCAATGTAATGCATCATTCCGTCCCAAGCAACAAGCCTAAACAAGACCCATTACAATGACTACCTGCTGACCTTCTTTCAGTCTCTATCTGCTTCAGTAACCCTCATCTGATGCCACAGAGGTCTAAAGGGCAGCCATTGTTAGCCTGAACATTGCCTGCCTTAACCAAGTTAAAGGACTGGCTTAATTAGAAAGGGCACTTTGCCATTAGACAAAAGAACCTCATTAGTCGTATGCTTAGGTAACCAGGACATACAACAGGATCAATTGTAAGTTCCTCTGATTTCCTAATTAAGCAATTTTTGTCATTCAGCAGACAATTTTTACTTCCAGGACATTGATTGTACCTGCGTTTGAGTGCTTTGTGTCGGATAGCAATCTCAGTAACCGTTATTCCTTCCTGGTTCCTGCCCACATGAACCAGCATTCGGTCTGAAGGACGCCCAGATCCTTAACCTTTAGGCCTCTGAAGCACTAAATGAGATGGGGGATTGGGAGTGGGGGCTCTACACTTAAAAAGGCATGCGATTAAGAAACGCCAAGTGAATTGAGTGATTAGTGAGTCCATTGTAATTGTGTAGAGACGCTCTTATGGAAGACAGAATAATTGATTATTATAATGGACCTCTTGGGTGTGCAGAACAATTATTTGTCGTGGTGTCAAACAATAAAAGGAATTTTGTGACTCACAAAAATTCAGTAAATGGTCTTCTTTGTGTTATAATATTGCAGGAAATACCTAACCACAAGCTATACGGAGTAAAATGAAATGCAACCAGGCAGAGGTTTGGGAGCGCACCAGCGCCTCAGTCCCACAGGAGAGCCCATTAACATTTTTGGGATAATCATGACTAAGAGAGATGCACTTGAGTGAGGTCAAACACCAGGACACACAGAGAAATATCACTGAGATTATGTGCAGCAAAAGAGAGACCACCTGAAACTATCGCAATTTGTTGAGATTTTTTTGCAGCACTTTTATATCAAAGAAAATAAGTGCACTAATATCTTTGTCTCTACTTTCAACACATTTATTTTCTAATAGACCTGAAAGTAATATGAGCACTTTACCCCCAACAATTATGTGCATCTATGCTATATTGAACTGAGCCACACTAATGAATCATATCAAGTCAAACTAAATATAGCAACTACAATATGAGTCATACTGAAAGAGGTGTTAAGTACATCAGATACATATTTTAAAGGAAAAATGTTATTTAACAGGAATAATCTCTCTCTCTCCCTCTCTCTCTACACACACACACACACACACACACACACACTTTCATTCATTGATATGAAGATGAAATAAAATATAAATATTAGATGAAAACCTTGCATGAAAATTATAGACGTTGCCTTGGCAAATTAAATAAGTTTAAGTACTAAAATTGCTAAAACTAAAATAAAAATTAATTAAAGCTAAATAAAAAAGTATTTAAAAATAGAGTTAATTCAAAATATTCATACATACTATAATAATAATAATAATAACAACAACAGAGATGTATATGATAATTTTATATTTTACAAAAAAAAAGGATATAAAAGGATAGTGGGAAGTCAGAGGATAATAGAGAATATGAATTTAATGTCTCTGATGACATGAGACAGAAGAAATAGAACAAAAACAAATGCATTAAAGGCATGTAGGAATCACATGACCAAAAGGCAAGTTTCTCTTGTTAGAACGTCCATCCTGATCAGAGAGCACGAATGTCAGATAGAAAGTGGCGTGTCAGCAACTTGCATGCCCTGAGGTCTCTAATAAAAGAAAGAAAATAGACTTTTCTGTCTCTTTTATTCCGTCAATACTCTGTTTCTCGGCAGGTCCTTGAGACACTTCAAATCAAGGCTTTAAAATGGACAACTGGATAATAGCTGTCCAATTCTATTCATGAGCTATGCAGACGAGTACAACATTATGCATTTAAACAAACACTCATTCATATTTACAAACCTAAATGCACACAGAAAGTGCAAAGAAATTCAGATGAGTGTTCAAAAAAAACCATAGGACACGTTTCATTTACTAAATTTAGAAACGAAGTCCTGAAAATGCATGTTATGCTCATCATCATCAGTTCAGTCTGTCTAATCCGTTCTAATTACAATGACAAACACTGCATAATTCATGTTGCACTGTCCTTTTTGCAATACATAATTTATATATGTTTAATAAATTCGAGCACAGAGCTGACACTTGTGTCCCAGCCAATTATCATCTTTGCTAAAAGTGTGCGGGACTCTCTAAATAACTATGTATACTTTATAATGTCATTTAAGAAAAGGTCATACAATCTAAGTGACATCGTCTCATCCAGCAAACTACGTTTTTGGTGTTTCCCATCTCATTTACTTGTCCAAATGTGTTTTAATGTGTTTCGCGATGGTCTCTCACCAGCAAGCAGGAGTCTGGGCAGCAGAAGTAGCCCAAGGTCAGGAGAAGTGGTTGGTAAGCTCACACTTGCACAACAGCAGACAGCCACAGCAGGTTTTCCTATTAAAACCTCACACCTTTCAGTCACAGGTGACAGTGAGGTGCTTAACTGAGGAGATGGCGACTGGCATGCTGAGCAGAGGACACATATTGATTAAAGCTGGCATTTAAAAACTACTTGTCGTAGTTTGTCCCTGCTTTGAGGAGCACCGGATGGGTTTAAGACGGAGATTTCCCCCGGGGACACAGCGCATCTTAACGTGTTGATTATCCTCGGCCATAAGTTACACCCTCAACTGGCCCGAGGACACAATTAATCACATGACCCACCGCGCCGAGATTAATTCTGAAGCCTTGGACTACAGCCCCTTCCATTCAATCACGGATGGAAATCTAACAGAGACGGCCAATAATACGAGCGCACACAGAGACGAAGATGAATGCTGCTACATAGGGAGAGAAAATCAAACAAACAAATAGACAAACAGATGCCCTTATTAGGCAGATTCGGGTGAAGTCAGGCAATAGAGACAGATCGTGCTGTCCACCAGCTGCTTGTTGTCACACCAGTTACAGCAGTAAAGGACCACTGTAACTCAACCCTCACATAACAACCCCCTCATAATCGCCATGACAACATGACGCCCGGCCATCACCATCATGACGCTCCCTTGGGGCATGAAAACTGTGGACCGAGACATCTAATACTAACATGTTTGAACATAATACATGCATAGACATAGAAAAAATATACTTAAGCATGAAAATCTTTCCACAAAGACATGCGTATGCATTAGCTTTATCACATGCCAGAAAATGAGCACCCCATTTTGGCAGCTGGCACGCTTGTAATATAAAATACGCACAAAGTAATCTAAAATGCATGTAAACTAGTTTCCATTGGAATACACCACTTCCTGTTTTTCTTCCTCATTTCACTTCAGTTAATCTCTGACGCTACAGTTTCCCACGCATGAACCAATACCTCCAGAGGCATCGGGAAGTGTTTAGATTATGGAGGGGTTGGGTGAGGTCGAGACCCTCTACAGTTCCTGTCATTGTCCTTCTAGTAACTCTAAAAGCAGGTTGAGGGGGTCAACAGACCACTGCTGGTCATTAAAATGTGCTGTTAGAGAAGGAAGTGGACACAGACTGAGGCTGATTATTGCAAAGAAATATTAGAAAATATTAACTACAATTGAAATAGCTAACAGTGCTGTCTGCTCATGTGCATCACATGACATACTGAGGGTGTGGTTGAGCACAAGGGAAAACAAATCCCAGTTCCCGTTGTTACCTATTCATTTCAAAGGGGAAAATGAAGAGAAATATACACTAGATTTGTATATTTTTTAGAAACAAACAAAAGAGCCAAGAAACAATATGTAACAACTTATTTAACTTTATGAAGTCTCTTATGCTCACCAAGGCTTAATTTGTTCAAAAATACAGTAAAAACTGTACTATTGCAAAAAGTAATTAAGATTTTAACTTTTTCTATTTTAATATATTTTATTTAAAATGTAATTATTTCTTTTGTCAAAGCTGAATTTTTCAGCAGCCATTACTGTCATATGACCCTTTTGATTTGGTGCTTAAAAACATTTCTTATTATCGGAGTAAAAAAAAAATTATGCTGCTTAATATTTTTGTAAAAGCTGTGATACATTTATTTTTCAGGATCAGTGGTGAATAGAAATGTCAAAAGAATACTAATTAATTAATTTATTATTTGATTAATTATTATTTGAAGAATTATTTTGTAACATTATAAAGATGTTAAGTTCTGTCAATTTTGATCAATTTAACTCATCCTTGCTAAATAAAAGTATAATTTCTGAATGGTACGGTAATTACTGAATGGTAGTTTGTATATACGGTGCTGCTTGAAAGTTTGTGAACCCTTTAGAATATATTTCTGCATAAATATAATCCAAAACATAATCAGATTTCTGAAAGTATAGTCAAAGAGAACCCAGTCAAACAAATGAGACAACAATATTTTCTTTGCCATTTATTTATTGAGAAAAATGATCCAGTGTTACATATCTGTGAGTGGCAAAAGTATTTGAATCTTTGTTTTCAGTATCTGGTGTGACCCCCTTTTGCAGCAATAACTGCAGGTAATATTTCTTGCAACTGCTGATCAGTCCTGCACACCGATTTGTAGGAATTTTAGCCCATTCCTCAGTACAGAACCACTTCAACTCTGTGATGTTGGTGGGTTTCCTACTATAAACTGCTTGCTTCATGTCCTTTCACAACATTTCAATTGGATTAAGGTCCGGAATTTGACTCAGTCATCCCAAAACATTAACTTTGTTCTTCTTTAACCATTCTTTTGTAGAACGACTTGCATGCTTGGGTCGTTGTCTCTCTGCATGACCCACTTTCTCTTGAGATTCAGGCCCAGATGCTTCAAAACAGACCTAAACCATAATACTACCACCACCATGTTTCATAGATGGGATAAGGTTTTTATGCTGGAATGCAGTATTTTCTTTTCTCCAAACAGCAATTTTCATTTAAACCAGAAAGTTCTATTTTGGGCTCATCCATCCACAAAACATTTCTCCAATATTCCTCTGGCTTGTCCACATGATCTTTAGCAAACTGCAGATGGGCAGCAATGTTCTTTTTGGAGAGCTGTGGCTTTCTTCTTGCGATTCTACCATGCACACCATGGTTGTTCAGTGATCATGTCTTGCTTTTGGAGTAATCTTTATTGGTGGAGCACTCCTGGGGAGGGTAACAGTGGTCTTGAATTTCCTCCATTTGTGCACAATCTGTCCGACTGTGGATTTGTGGAATCCAAACTCTTTAGAGATGGTTTTGTAACCTTTTCTAGCCTGATGAGCAACAGCAACTCTTTTTCTGATCTCCTTTGTTTGTGCCATGATTCACTTCTACAAACATGATCCGACTTTGATAGATCCCTGTTCTTTAAATAAAACAGAGCACACACTGACACCTGATAGTCATCCCAATGAATGAAAACACCTCTGAACCGATGGACTCTAATTTCACCTTCAAATTAACAGCTAATCCTAGAGATTCACATACTTATGCCACTCAAAGAAATGTAATATTGGATCATTTTCCTGAATAAATAAATGGCAAAGGAAATATCTTTGTCTCATTTGTTTGACTGGGTTTTCTGTCTACTTTTAGGACTTGTGCGAAAATCTGATTTATTTTTATGCAGAAATATAGAAAATTCTAAAGCGTTCACAAACTTTCAAGCAGCACTGTATATATATA
>NW_015641476.1:254377-265045 GCF_001515625.1 Sinocyclocheilus rhinocerous | reverse complement strand
TATATATATATAAATGAAGCATGATACCTGGCAAAATTCAAAGAACATAACTCTAACAGCAGTTGACTACAGCATAATCATCAGATTCTAAATATCACTTGAAATATCATTTGTAATTGTAATTTGTAATATTGACATTGCAGTCCTGTTTTTCAAAATTCCAGGAAGTGCTTTCTAAGACCTATTTCTTCCTGGGCCCCTCTGGACACATTGGTATAATTCAAACACTGGCCTCATGTATGCAGGAGGGACTTGCCGTCACCCAGGGCTAAAAGAAGTAAACAGGGGTCGAGGTCTTGGGCTAAGAGCTCAGTACAAGTTGAGCCATGAGGCAGGACTGGAGAAGTGATTTATGACAGTTGTCCAGAGGGCAGGGAAAAAGGCAGAGGACAGACGAAGCAGGTGAGGGGGAAGTGTCAGACAGGAAGGGCAGAGTGCTGTGGCATTTCATAGCGGGCAGAGACAGAAGGGCAGCGAGGCATGAGGCCGCAGCAGTCCCACTCTGCCTCGGTCACCTGCCTCCTATATCTCTCGCTCACTCACTCGTTCACCCTCTCTCCCATCACCTCTTCTCTTTAGTCATTAGTGCCCCACACTGAGAAAAGTGCTGACGTCTCCTAGAGTCTTAAAGGGCTGAAAGAAACTCAAACATATGAACAACTGAACTTTCTGTACCAAGCTGAGCTCTAGCCAACACTAAATTAAACCGCCTAAATAACTGGAGAGGTGGACCGATACAGGCAAGGATCGATGCAGGCAAGGTGAACAATAAAAAAATAATAAATTATTATAAAAATAATACAATAAAATTAATATTTTGCGATTGTGGGTTTTTTATATAAATATTTTATATTATTAAATCAAATATTTATCAGTGTGACTTTTTTGAGAATAAAGTAAGAAAATTAAGTTGTTAAAATGTTACATTAATAAACAAAAGAAAGAGGTGTGTACTAACACATTATTCAGTGCATACAGGCTGGAATAGCGCCTTCGCCTTAACAAGGGGGTCGTTAGAATCTGACAGTGTTTCCATGGTGATGGGGCGAATGGATTTTCAGCTCTTCCATTGGAAATTCTCTCTGGAAAGCTCAGTTTTTCTTTCAAAAAGAGTGGATGAGATACAGAAATTGAGATATAAGACAATGTACTGTGATTACGTCAGTTGCAAATGTCTACTGTGTGTGTGGTGCTTCAATGTGAGTCCATTAGAATTCAAGTATGTGCACGCTCAGTCAGTTTCAATCATTGGATAAATGATGGTCTGAGAACTAAACGGAGATATCCTTCTAATGTGCTACTGAAAAAAGACTCTTGGGTGCAGTGTCAAGGGTCCTGTTGTTGCCATGGCATCAGGACACTACAGCTGAAGGCAAAATAAATAAATAAATAAGAATAAGAGAAATAAATAATAACAAATCTTAACAGTCTTACATGAGAGAAAAGAAAAGCATCAAACAAGTATCTCTCTCCTACATCATTTTTTGCCATTTCTTACTTAAAGGGAAAGTTCACCCAAAAATGTATGACTTTCTTCCTTCTGTGGAATACAAGAGAAGGTATTTTGAAGAATGTTGTTAACCAAACAATTTTGGTGACCACAGAGTTCCTCAAAATATC
The DNA here is from genome assembly GCF_001515625.1 of Sinocyclocheilus rhinocerous. NCBI lineage: Eukaryota > Metazoa > Chordata > Actinopteri > Cypriniformes > Cyprinidae > Sinocyclocheilus > Sinocyclocheilus rhinocerous. Next base: position 263,425 of record NW_015641476.1, on the reverse strand, counting down.
TTCGTAAATGATGACAGATTTCAAATTTTGGGGTGAACTATCCCTTTAACTAGTAGGGGAGATCATGAGCATCAGACTAACCAACCTGAAATTAGTTGCAGGGATGAAATCACCATTATACTGTATATCACCACTACCCTCCTCAGGTGACCGTACAAGTTGTAAATCTCAGTGTAAAACAAAGAATTTACAGGCGGAAAAAATCCATTTTGAGGTAAGAAAGTAAAATTTCACACATTATAATTTCATTTGTGATCATGATAAATGATGTTAAATGACAGAATGGGGATCATCAGCAGATTCTCACACAAGATTTTCATTTCTAGTAAATTGAATAATTACAATAAATTAATGTATAAAATTGCAAACCCTTTTTGTTAACTGCCCACCCTGGTATTGGACGAAGTTTTAAAAACAGCACACTTTGTTCTTGATATTAATTGACACAGTTGAAGGATAAGAGGTGGTTTCTACATTTTATCAATATGTAGCATATATATGAGAACATTATGTTATTAAGATGAATAAATAAATAAAGACGGACGGACAGACGGACAGATAGATAGATAGCCAATATTGTCTGGGACAACTTTATAAATGTGTGTGAGAAAGACACAGCGAGAGAGAGAGAGAGAGAAGTAGGAGCACCACAGAGTTTTCCACTCTTGTATTTTGGCTAACATGTTTGTTTAAAATCTAGTCCACTGTTCAGACATGTCAAAAGACAGCTTCCTTTTTCCATTATGCAAGGCCAAGCTATTTAAATTTATGTAATTAAATTTAAGTTCTTCAGGAGCTTCCTTTGTCTGAAACCAAATGCTGAGCAATGCCTCTTGTGTGTGCGTGTTGCACCGTGATTAATTTAGCATCCTCCCTTTGTTAATTTTAGCTGTTTACAGCATCAGGCCTGGTTCTGAATGAATGCCAATGCCAGGAGCAGGAAGGAGGGGGTATATTTCTGCTGCACCAGCCACTTCTGCACTGGCTTATCAAGGTCAGCCAATAAGCCGAGAGCCAGAGCCTGTGGAGGAAGAAACCTGAACCAGAACAGCGTCACAGCACGGCCCACACAAATCATGGTCCGTATCTACAGGAGATAGGAGAGAGTGCCCTGTTTCAACTTTTTGACTCATTGTGAAGGAGGGTCTTTCTGGCTGATGTTAAACTTCTTTAGAAGTTTACTTTGAAATGTCATCTGCATCTTAAGCTAAACTTAAGCTAAAAGACGCGCCAGACCTTTTCTTTACTATTGTAACATGCATCCAAGTGTAAAGGATTATCGAAAAAGGAAGAAATGTAGGGCGGGGACTTAGTTCTTTGCATCGGGGCGGGGCTTAAGCAGAGTGTATGATTGGAGAAGCCTGCATACATCACCAGAGAGAAGTCTGTCGTTTTCTCTGGAAGATCCAGTTAAACATTACAAGGTCAAAACATTAAAAAAATAAATATATAAACATTTGCACAGATGAACTGTTCACAACAAGATCTATAACTTGCATTTAGAAAATTGATAGGGTGAATTTTCATTTCATGCCTACTTTAATGAGGGTTTGTGAGATGTTTTACACAGCCAAGACACTGGGCTATAAACACAACCTTAAGTAGGAAGAACGTTACATTTCCACCAACAGCTTGTACTCTGTGCATAACATAACATAACATAACATATAACATAACATAACATAACATAACATAACATAACAGTGGAACCATTGGAGGACTGGCTTTGTAATCAGCCATTTTTGAGCAGCTTTCTGAGCTCTTCTATGGCAATGCATTTAGGTAAACAATCCACAACCTCTTATATAATTCAACAATTTCATAACATCTCTGTGGTCTTTTCTAAAATGGCCCGTTACAGTATACACTCTCTAATGTTTGCCTGTGTGGTTGGATCGATAAGGCTGATTAAAGCCCAAGCCACATCAACGCACACATGAAACCTATCAATAATCTCACTTCAACCAGTTAGGCAGAACTCCTACAGAAAGGAAAGCGCTCTGAAATTTCAAGCTTAAGGGAGCTGGAATGAAATGATATGGGGCCCTAATCCATCACAACCTACTCTTGATTTGACCTAGCCAGAACGTTATCAAATTACTTTTTTTTTTAAGCAAATGATAGATCTAAAGCCCAGGCTGAAACAAAAGACTAAATAAAGAGTGCTAGAAGTGCATAAAGTCATCTGAAGTATCATATGGTAGTATTACGGATGTACAATACATAACAGCAGGGATGTCGCTAGTGGGGAGAAAGGTGGTGATGATTTTGGGAACCCCAGCTGTCTGGGGGGGCCTGATGATTTCAACCGAAGGGGAAGGAACACAATTTCACCTAGAGCTCACAGCAACAACCTGCACAGGGCCCCCGTATACACTAGCTACGGCCCTGCATAACAGTACTATATCAGTTATTAGTCGATGTTAGAATTTAATTGCTACTGATTAATCAGACGATATTGGATATTTAATTGCAAAAATAGAGGAAATGAGCATGTAAAAAATAGAGGAACTGTGCGATCATCTAACAATCACCTACAGTTAATACTTAAAAATAGGGCTGTGCAATTAATCGCATGCGATTGTCATGCACATCTCGTCAGTAAAGCCGGTGCCGTGATTGGTAGTAAATCGCCATCACCTGCTTTCAGATTGAGCGGCATTTAATACACAGAGCCGTAGTTCACTAACAAGCTAGGCGATATCGCGTTCATAATCGAATGCGATTCATCTGCGATTATGAACGCGATATTGCCTAATTGTCAGTGAACTACGGCTCTGTGTAGTGAATGCCGCTCAATCTGAAAGCAGGTGATGGAGATTTACTACTAATCACGGGAACGGCTTTACTGACGAGATGCGCATGACAATCGATTAATTGCGCAGCCCTACTTAAAAACACTAATAATTAAAACAAATAAACTTTTAAATGTAATCTTTAGCAAAAATATGTAAAGGCATATCCATTCTTCATACTATACAGTATAACCTCGTGACGTCTGAACTCAAAACATTTAAAATGACAACTTTAGTTTTTAGTGCTTTATTTATTTTAAAACCGTACAATTTTTAGTGTTTTATTTATTTTAAAACTCAATTTTAATATCGGAGCATGTTCAGGTATTAAGTTTATTGATTAAAGTGCCATAGCATCTGACAAAAAAAAAAAGAAGTTTGGAGTGATAAATCAGTGTCTTCAAAGAACTCATTACATAAGCAGTTCAGCCGACTTCACATGTACAGTGGAACTTTAAAGATTTAAGATGGGTGAAAACAGCTAGATGTATAACTATATATGGACAGATCCATATATACATTTGTCACCCACCTCTCTCTTTTGTACTTACTCACTTTTAAGTTTAATATAAAATTTGGCAGCAGCACTGGCCCAAGTGAGCCCACACTCAGCAAATATACAGCAAGAGACTCCCTGGCAGTCTATTCAAGGACATCCCATTAACAAACACAAGGAGTTGACTGACAAGTTGTTGATCCAATCACAAACGTCCCCAGGAGTCTCTGGCGGTTTTCCCATCGGTCTCTGAGTCACTTGCACATTTCACAAACATGGCCTCTCAGCCAGCATTAGTCAGGAACTATTTAGTGGAGCTCTGAAAAATCTCATTGGTTTGTCCCCTAACGGCCAGGAGTGGAAAGGGTAACCTAATGCAGGCTGACAGTCCTCTTCTCACCGTCCACACTTTTTCCTCCTTTTTCTTTCTTTCTTAGTCTAAGGTGCTTTACACTAGAGCTTTTGATGTGGTATGTCAATTCTGAAGACAGACTTGGGTTCGGTTTTGGTAGTATGCAGAATTATGATTAGAGTCTCTCAAATCATAATGCATTGAAAATAATATTCAAAAATGTGCCTAGATACTATTTTATTTCTGGTGAATTTTCAAAGTGCGCATCTGTGCATGCAATGTGCTCTAATATCACTGCCGAAGCTTTCTAGTAATAGAATTTATGAATTTAAAAGAATGATGAATTTCAAGGTAATGAGATTAGCTTTATCACGAGCAAAGTACATTTTTTGTGTATGAATTGGGATGCAGCCAATGTGAAAACAAACCTGCAGGCAGAAGTAAGAGGGTGAAATCAAACTCAAGAGCCAAACAATTGAATGAAATGTGGAAACTGCCAAACTGTGTAAATCAAATGTACTGAGCAAAAGAATCAAGTGTTTTCAATGTAGCTTGTCACTAAGTTCCAAAAACTCGAAGATGACCAGTACAACTTTGTTAAATGTGAGCCAAAATCATCACAATTAAAAGAACCAAAGACTTAAACTACTTCAGTCTGTGTGCATTGAATTTATTTAATACATGAGTTTCACAATTTGAGTTGAATTACTGAAATAAATTAACTTTTCCACGACATTCTAATTTATTGAGATGCACCTGTATATTTACTGAACGCCAACCTATAAGAATGTAGCTGTAGCAAATGCTATGATGGTTTTTCATATACTGTTTACTTTATATCTAATAATTCAACAGCTAGAACTGTTAAACAAGCTGGAGAACGAGAACTCCTGTGCATCTGTGCACATATGTTGATTTTTCTTTGCGCTGTCAATATAAAAGTCCAGTTTCTGTCACTTATCAGCTGGGAAAGCTTATTGGCCAATACTTATAATTTGGCTTATTGGCAAAAACTGATTAAAAAAAAATACAGAAAAAAAAACGGCCAATATAATCACCCTTGCTATCGGTTGACTACTACTGTCAATTTTTCAGGAAAATATCCTAAAAAGATGTCTCTAAACTAATACAGGAGTCAACAGTCAACCTGGACAGATTATCATAATGAGAGATTCTTTTCTATGCAAGGTTTTGTACAATGAATTTAGGGCAGACAAATTAATTATGCAAGTATTTAGCTCATGGTAAAACAATGTCTAAATTATGCACCTTCTTGTACTCCTGCATCTTTTCAAGAGTCTTTAAGTATGCTTTAAACCCAAACACTGGGAACAAACATGTGTCTGTGTAAACAGAGATTCTGAATAAATGGAGAACTCAAGTCTCAGAAAAGTCTTTAGACTGCCAACTTGTGCCAAGTTCGAGCTGGAGTCTTAAACTGTAAAACTGTTGAAGGGATGATGTGAGATCAAAGTGCTGGGACCCAGAGCACCATATACAGTAAGAACCAGATTAAAGGAACAGCATGAATTGAGCAGAAGAGCGTTTGGTGTATGTTTAGACAAGACTGCAGCTGTTTAGTGAGGCCAAGCTGAAACAGACCCTACACTTCAGCACGAACTGAGAGAAAGCAGATAGTGATAAACAATCTGACAGTGCACTGGCCGCCTGTTTGCCAGAAAACAGGAAGATGAGGATTTGGATAACGGCAAATAGTCTAATATTGTAAATGCAACATCATACATGCCTTTTATTATTTTCAGATGTATTCAGTCTGTATTCTAGAGCAACAGCAAAAGCTTTATCTTATCTTTTTTATTCAAAATATTCTGAGTAATATCTTAAAAAGATATCTTTGTGCTAATAGCGGTGTTTGGTGACTATAGGCTGAATCTTTTAGATTTGCTCAACACACAAACGTACCTGGTTTGAGAAGGGGTAGAATGTTTTGTGACCACAAAATTGCAGTTTCCTCTCAGTCATTTGCTTGATGGCTGAAGACGTAATGGCCAAACGGTCCAACTCATTCACTGAGCCAGCTGGCCAGAGGTCCTCCCACCATCTGCACCAGACCTGACAAGGGTTCTCAGATCCTCAGGTGCAATAACTACAGTAGCAAGTAACGGGACATGTTGCTGCAAATAGTACCTGGCAGCTGCCCGTTTGCATTTCGGTTTTCCTCCTAAATGGTCAGAATACAACATACAACAACATTTTAGGTAGTGAAAATAACTGTAAAATTCATAAAGATAGTAAAACCAACATGCTGTACATAAAGTGTTATTCTATCCGATTGCATAAAAAACTAATATTTTATTCATAAACAAGTTTAGAGACTGAAATAAATTCTTTTTTTTTTTTATTGTAACAATACTTCACAATTAAATTTTTTTTTCTTTGATTAAATAAATGCAGTCTGTCACATTATTCTTATATGTAGAAAACTGGTCTTTAACTATCGTTGATTTAAATGCCTCAGATTTTAAACAAGCTTTTAATTTAAATGACAAAACCTTCTTTCAAATCCACGAGCACAATATCTGTGAACTAGTAGTAAAAATGCTTGGTTTTCACCGACTCAAAGCTAACCAAATGCTACGAACCAACTGAGAATGTTTTAGAATTACACTCGTCTTCACACTCTAATTGAGGCTTTTAAAAGAACATTTATTTTAGTACTCTTCTACTGAGAGAGTTGGATACAAGCAAAATTATACTTAAAGGGAAGACAGGTGATGACACTTCAAACGTGAAGCTGAGAAGGGGAAAAACAAGAACAATTCTGCAATTGCCTTAAATCAGAGACACCTGCCATGAAAAGAGGCCCTTTGAAGTCATTAGGCGAGCTGGACAAGACATTGCATTTACATTTGAAACAAAGAGGCTGATTGGCTGTCAGTCTACTCATATAAAGAGCCCCTGAACACGCTAACCAAAACAGAATGAAAATGTCAACTTCACACCAAACAAACAATAAAATCTACACTCGGGGGTAGGGTGTACCATTTGCAAACTGACACCAAGCTCTAGCTATGATCTATCAAAGAGCAATAAGACGAAAGCAACATGGCAAAGTCAAATCTGAAGCTGCTCACAGCTGCTGTAAATAAGCTTAGTAGTGGATCTCACCACTGAACAGTCTCAGTGCAGCAGGGTCTGGTGCTTCAGAGCTAAACTGGCCTAATTTGAGCTCACAAGACATCCGCATACTAATCCCCCCACACTCCCTATCATCCTCTCGGCTTTCATCTGTCCATGCGGACGGCTCCGCCAATCCAATAAGCATGTGTGGGCTATATTATGTACAGTAGTAACATGTAATGTGATCACACAATTTGGCAGGCATTAGAGGAGACTGAATTAATGCACTACTGTATGGCTATAAGTTTGTAATAATTAAATAAATATTACATTTACATTTTTTGAAGACTTATGTATTTATTTAAAATGGTTTACACAGGGATTCACAATATACAAACACCATATTTGTTATTAGACAATATCGTTTTATATAAATGTATTTTTTATTCTGAATTTATTAAATTCATCATAATACACACATCCAAATCAAATCTCCAGCAGGTGCAAGACCAAAACCAGGGTATCTGCAGGATTTTTAAGCTCAAATTTAAGATTTTTAAAACCTTTTTTTAAGACCTGCACAAATAAAATTAATACCATATGTGACCCTGGACCACAAAACCAGTCTTAAGTCACTGGGGTATATTTAAAGCAATAGCCAAAAATACATTGTATGGGTCAAAATTATTGATTTTTCTATTATGCCAAAAATCATTAGGATATTAAATAAAGATCATGTTCCATGAATATATTTTGTAAATTTCCTACTGTAAATATATTAAAACTTAATTTTTGATTAGTAATATGTATTTCTAAGGACTTAATTTGTACAACTTTAAAGGCGATTTTCTCAATATTTAGATTTTTTTGCACCCCCAGATTCCAGATTTTCAAATAGTTGTATCTCGGCCAAATATTGTCCTATCCTAACAAACCATACATCAATGGAAATCTTATTTATTCAGCTTTCAGATGGTGTATAAATCTCAATTTCGAAAAATTGAACCCTTATGACTGGTTTTGTGGTCCAAGGGTCACTTATGAGCTGGGTAGGGCAATGGTAACATTAAACTGTAAAATGGCAGTTCAGATACAGCTTTTCACAAAAACAAAAAGTTAAAAAAATTGATAAACTTTGCATTTCAGCATTTAAACCATTTTTAAGAAAATTGATTCAAAATGGAGTCAAAAGTATCATTACATTAATTTAAACAATTATTATAAATCAGTTATTATATTAATTAAATAACAAATATATTTTACTGTCTTAATTTAGATTTTTATAATGCATTATCTTATCGATCCACCAGTTCACATTTATAACTCTGCGTGTTTGCTGCGTAAAAACATGGGCGCTCATATTTTATCAATTAAACCATAGCCTTTTGAAGTTTAATATATAAATCTATATCACAATTCTTGTCTTTTCTTCCCCAAATTTAAGATCTCTTAAAATCATAATTAAGACTTTCTTGTACCATTTAAGACTTTTTATGGCCTTACATTTGATACTAAACTAAATTAAATTTAAGACTTTTTAAGGACCCGTGAAAACCCTGAAAAGAAAAAAGTAAAATCCGCACACTGTTCAACTACCCCCTTTATTTTCTATATAAAACAGCAATGTTGCTTTTTAGTTGAACAGGATATGGATTTTTCTTGTTCAGTGTATCATAATTAGCCATTATTAGAAATTTATCAGCCAACATTGGATATTAAAATGTTACTGTCTATTTTAAAGGAATAATTCACCCAAAAATGAAAATTTACTCACCCTCGGGACATCCCAGATGCAGATGAGTTCACAGATTTGGAAAAATTTAGCATTTTATCACTTGCTCACCAGTGGATCCTCTGCAGTGAATAGGTACCGTCAGAACGAGAGTCCAAACAGCTGATAAAAACATCACAATTATCCACAAGTAATCCACACGACTCCAATCCATCAACTAATGTATTGTGAAGTGAAAAACTGTTTGTTATAAACAAATCCATGACAAAATTTTTAACTTCAAATCATTGTTTCCAGCTAATACGAGTCCTCTATCCATAGTACTGCTTTCTGTTCGTACATTTTCAGTAAATCTTAATTTATGGGTAAACTACTCCTTTAAAGGGGTCATAGGATGCCCATTTTCCACAAGTTGATATGATTCTTTAGGGTCTTAATGAAAAGTCTGTAACATAGTTTGGTTAAAATTTCTCAATGGTAGTGTAAAAAACACCTTTTTTACCGTCAAAAACAGCTCTTTTCAGATCAAGCCATTTTTGTAGCATTTTCCTTTAAATGTTAATGAGCTATGCTGACCCCGCCCCTCTCTTCC
>NW_015641476.1:253930-254228 GCF_001515625.1 Sinocyclocheilus rhinocerous | reverse complement strand
TCTTCAGCGGCTCAGATGTCGGGAGTAAATGACGATTGCTATGTTCATTATTACATCCAACAACAGAACTCCTCAATCGGTTGGGAGTCATTCTTGTCTACAACTGCTCCGGCGGTGAAACAATGGCGGACTGATGACAGCTCCCTCAGGGCTGGTCTGAGGTAAGACACCAGTCCAGTCTGTGCTGAAACGCTACTGTCAATCAAACTATCGTGGGAGGGGCCTGTTTTTGTGATGTCACACAGACAGGCATCTGAGATCGGCTCGATTTGAGAAAGGGGAAAACATTTAACACGAT
>NW_015641476.1:249358-250988 GCF_001515625.1 Sinocyclocheilus rhinocerous | reverse complement strand
TCAGGAGTAAATGACGACTGCTATGTTCATTATTATATCCAACAACAGAACACCTCAATCGCTTAGGAGTCATTCTTGTCTACAACTGCTCCGGCGGTGAAACAATGATGGACTGATGACAGCTCACTCAGGGCGGAGCTAAGGTAAGACGCCAGTCCAGTCTGTCAAACTATCGTGGGAGGGGCCTGTTTTTGTGACGTCACACAGACAGGCATCTGAGATCGGCTCAATTTGAGAAAGGGGAAAACATTTAACACGATTAAAAAAAAAAACACTGGGTGGATTTTTATCATTATAGGGTGGTTGTGTACACACACTGCCAACACACATTTCAGTTCAAACAACTTGTAAAAGTGCATGTAGCATCCTATGACCCCTTTAAGATACAGATAATTCTATCTATTTACATTTAAAGAGATAATGACAAATATTTAATCCTTCAAGACCACTATTTCCATCTCTCTTCCCTGTAGGCATGCATGTAACAATATTTTAATGTTATTTTCTAACAAAAGAGTACAGATTTATTACATCAGCTCGTTAACAATTAAAAACCATAACATGAAAATAAGTATTGTCTTATTAGTATTAGTCAGAATTTCATCCCTAGTTTTGACAGGCTGTTTGCATTTGATTAAAAAAATTGAAAATAATAAAATGCAACCGACTGATGAATGCTGGAATGTCAACAGGTTTTTGCTGTCTCACCCGAATATTTATAAGATGACAAATACTCTTGGCCTCACCTTGACCTATCTATTCTACATTCCCTTCTCAGTGCTACAGTTAGATGCCAAGAAAGCAATTTTAATGCTAGATACCCAAATAAAAGCATGTGTACTAATTCAGATTAACTGTGTTTTACTTTTACTTTTGGAATCTATTGTATGTAGTATGACCTGCAGTATACCACATTATAATGATGACTTGCTTACTCTAGCCAAACAACAAAGAAGAAGAAAACATTAATGAGATAGCACTGAACCATAAAATGCCGATGTGATTGGAATAGTTTGTCCTTTACCAGATTTAATGTTTAATCTAACACATTTGCAGAAAATGCAGAGTATTAGTAACTGCTATCACTATAGTGAGGCAAAACAGTTTTAAATCGTGTGTCATCTTCAGCTGCTCACTGATTTTAAAGCATTAGTTCACCCAAAAATTAAAATCCTGTCATGAATTACTCACCCTCATGTCGTTTCAAACCCGTAAGACCTTCGTTCATCTTCGGAACACAAATTAAGATATTTTTGATGGAATCTGAGAGCTGTCTGTCTAGCTGCATAGACAGCAATACAACTGAAATGTTCCCAAGTCCAGAAACGTAGCAAGGAGATTTGTAAAATAATACATGTGACATCAGGGGTTCAACCGTAATATTACGAAGCTACGAGAATACTTTTTGTGCACAAAAGAAAAGAAAAAAATGACTTTATTCAACAACTCGTCTCCTCCACCCTAGTGCCATTTTGGAGAGTATCCGCTGGATGTAAACAGCGTATGCTGTTCTGTGTCAGCTGCATCACAAGGATACGCTGTTTCCATTCAGATCAAATCACAACAACGTGGGAAACAGATCTGGCATGACGCAGCTGACACAGAACAGCATACGCTGTTTACGTCCAGC
>NW_015641476.1:224360-235588 GCF_001515625.1 Sinocyclocheilus rhinocerous | reverse complement strand
GCTGTTTCCGTTCAGATCAAATCACAACAACGTAGGAAACGTTGCGTTGCGTGACGCAGCTGACACAGAACAGCATACGCTGTTTACATCCAGCGGATACTCTCCAAAATGGCACTAGGGTGGAGGAGACGAGTTGTTGAATAAAGTCATTTTTTTCTTTTCTTTTGTGCACAAAAAGTATTCTCGTAGCTTCGTATAATTGCGGATGAACCACTGATGTCACATGGATTATTTTACAGATCTCCTTGCTACGTTTCTGGACTTGGTAACATTTCAGATGTATTGCTGTCTATGCAGGGTCAAGACAGCTCTCGGATTCCATCAAAAATATCTTAATTTGTGTTCCGAAGATGAACGAAGGTCTTACGGGTTTGAAACGACATGAGGGTGAGATATTAATGACAGAAATTTCATTTTTGGGTGAACTAACCCTTTAAACCTTTTGCATCTGTTTAAGATGCTTATTTAGATAATGAATGAAAACACACAGATCTTTATACTTTGAGAGAGTTAAATAGCATCTCAGTATTATTTTATTGTAATGTATATCAGGATTAAATACTATTAATGTTATATATAATTCGATCCTGAGATAAAATACTGCATGCATAAATTTAGGGTCAGTGACATTGGAAAAAATAATAGTTTTTTTTCAGCAAGGATACATTAAATTGATCAACAAAAATATTACAAAATTTAACAAAAATATTTATATTTTTCAAATAAATGTTGTTCTTTTGAACTTTGAAAGAATCCTAAAAAAAAATAAATAAATAAAATGTATCCTGGTTTCCACAATATATTATGAAATGTTTCTTGGGCACCAAATCAGCATATTAGAATGATTTCTGAAGGATCATGTGACACTGAAGATTGATTGGGTGAACTAACCCTTTAAACCTTTTGCATCTGTTTAAGATGCTTATTTAGATAATGAATGAAAACACACAGATCTTTATACTTTGAGAGAGTTAAATAGCATCTCAGTATTATTTTATTGTAATGTATATCAGGATTAAATACTATTAATGTTATATATAATTCGATCCTGAGATAAAATACTGCATGCATAAATTTAGGGTCAGTGACATTGGAAAAAATAATAGTTTTTTTTCAGCAAGGATGCATTAAATTGATCAACAAAAATATTACAAAATTTAACAAAAATATTTATATTTTTCAAATAAATGTTGTTCTTTTGAACTTTGAAAGAATCCTAAAAAAAAATAAATAAATAAAATGTATCCTGGTTTCCACAATATATTATGAAATGTTTCTTGGGCACCAAATCAGCATATTAGAATGATTTCTGAAGGATCATGTGACACTGAAGATTGAAGTAATGGCTGCTGAAAATTCAGCTTTGCCATCACAGGAATTAATCACATTTTGAAACACATTAAAATATAAAAATGCTATTCTGAAATTGTGATAATATTTTACAATATTACTGTATTTTTTATCAAATAAACGCAGCCTTTGTGAACATAAGAGACTTCTTTCAAAAACATTAATAAGTCTTACCCACCCAAAACTTGTGATTGTGTACACATTGTTCAGTATATCACCAAATACTGTACATAGTTCACACACTGCCTCAGGCCTCAATGGTCCCATTCGTGAACGAATAATTCTTTTGTTCATATCTTTTCAACTGAACCTGTTAAACTGGTCTAAACCGATTTATTCCAAATCAGATTGAATCTGTATGAGCGATTATCGAGTCAACAACTCGAGAACACAGAAACCACTCTACCCACCATGTCCGCACACAAGAGCTCACAAGATATGCAAAAATACAAATGCAACACCTGAACTTTAATAAATGAGAGCACAAACAATGAATTAACTCAGTCCTCATAATACCATATATCAACAGCAGTGGATTTCCTCTACATTTAAGATCTAGCATCACTGTTAGATTTATTATAATATAATTACATGAAAACTTCTGAAAAGCTGAGCGAAATATACTATTAAAAGCTGTAAAACTCTTACTTGTTTGAATAGATATGCCGTTTAAGTGGAAAATGCATTGTAGTTTCCAGCAAGAAAATAATTTTGTGAATTTATTTGCACTGAACCTATTGTAACCTTTGTGACAAAGGAATCTCATCTCAGCAGGAACCCACAATTACCCAGCAGATATCATATATTATCCTTATATCATATATTATAGACTACATACATAACAGTATACTGTCCACTAAAAACAGTGCCAACAGCAGCCAACTCCATATAAATTACTGACCTGTGGGCAAACCTCATGCTGATATAAAGCATATAATGACAGACACTTCCACAATCTCTTCAACAAAAGCAAGATTAGCATCACTAATCATAGTGTTGTGTTTCTAAAAAAAAACATGTTTAGATCACCACAAAACCAGTAAGACCACTTTCTGAACAAGAAGAGCATGCATTTGTTTCCACTGAAAGTGAGGGGGATTAAAGCAGTCTTGTGATGAAGTTTTATTTTTGTACTGCTTTTGATTTATGGTGCAACATCACCGCATCTTTACAAATAGTCTTCACAAGGTCACATGCTGTCTTTCCCTCTGTGCTGTGGATACACATGGATATATAGAGGCCACTTTGGCTCTGTATACTTTGGCCATGTCTTAAAGTGACAGTATGAAATAACTAGCTGTCAAGATATGAGAGATATTATAAAGCAATCGCCTGGGTGAGCAGAATAAACGTGTTTAACCTTAGTATAGCTTTCGTAGCACAAATAAATTCATGTGCAAAATTACGTGTGCCAACATAGCAAACTGTCAACCAGTTTAAAACGGAATAGCAGACATGTGGGAAATAAGTTAAGCACAACACAAACAAAGAACTTCAGCTTACCTAAATCATAGCTGACATGTAATTAAGTACCAAACTGCACAGCCAAACACGATCAATAACAAATGCCACTTGATCAACAGTTTTAACCATTAAGCTGAATCATCTAAGGTTGATTGGAGGGCAGAAAATATATTCTTGCAATCTGTTCTATCGGTTGTTGAATTTTCAAGCGTAAAAAGGCCTGACTAAAGATTCTGCTCTCTTAAATTACGCCGTTCTGGCACCATCTAGTGCGCAGGAGCGTTTACTACACTACTGTATCCTACTCCATTCCCACTGTACTAGCAATGGAATATTTAAAGAAATTCTAATAGCCTAGAGATCTCCTGTAAGCTTCTATCGCCGACAGTACGACGATATTTTATTGGACATTTGTGGCAAAATAAATAAAAATAAATAAAATAAAAATGAAGAAGCACATTTTTCTATATTCAAAGTTCATGAAGCATCAAAACTGCTAGGAATTATTTGTCAACACAAACAACAACAACAACAATAATAATATAACAATATACTATTAACGGTAATATTAGTAGTACTTATATTAATAGTACAATATTTCGTGAATTTATCTCAAAGTCATGTAAATATTTATGATGGAGTCCGACTCACTTCAGCGCATCAGTTCAAATAAAATATCGTTTCAAATAACCGATTAAAATGATTAATTCACGTCATAATGTCACTAGGTCATCACGTGGTCCTTGACGATTACATTTTATTAATAATAAGGATACTTGGGGGTATATAAGTATGTAACATTTCTGCTATTAGACCATTAAAGTATCTTACATTAGTCAAATCCTCGCTTCACTTCTCGGTTCTTGGGTTGTTGACTCAGTAACCGCAGGACCATCTGTTTCGGAACGAATCATTTAGACCGGCTTTGTGAGTAGGTTTAATAGATTCAGTGAAAAGATTCGACTCAAAAGAACGGTTCGTTCACGAATCGGACACTGCTCGTCAAGGCCTGAGGCGATGTCAAGCTATAACGCTTGTCCGTTATATCGTCTGAACGTTCTAATTTTTCCGAGTTAAATTTCCTAACTTTTCTCCTTCATTATCCACGTTATTCTTTCCACGGAATTCTTTAATAACTTATGTCTAGAATAACAGTGAGAACTGGCATATGAACATAACTATAAAAATAAATAGCTAACACAGTTAACGTTTGGTATTTTCTCACCTACCGTCTGAAGAAGGATAATTGCAACCTCGAGGCCTTCAAATCGTTTCTGTGCGAACTGAAGTGATAAACACCTCGGCATAAGCATGTTTAAAGGCAAAACAGCATGGTTCTCCGGCAGTGTTGGAATGGGGGTGACCAGCGTCTGGGGTGAGATGATGAGTATTTTGCTATATATGCTACTAATATAACTCACGTAAAGTGATTAAAGACACTATTAATGAATATTTGGGAATCATCTTATATCTGAAGGTTTAAACTTTTAAAATATAAGTAGGCTTCATTAAGAGTTAATATTCTTTCAGTTTCTGAAGGGGGAGCTCTTTCCTCCTGGAAAACAGCAGATTACCTCTTCAGTGCTGATGCCTCTTCTGAAGACACTAAAAGGTATTATTAGTTTACTGTACAATTCTTGTTTGAGGGTGATTTGGTCATACTTCTGAATACTGAAGAAAGCAGCCTATAGATTGTGCTTAATCTAAATCTTCTGTACCCAAAACCATTGAAATGCCTGAAAACTTTTGCCACAAAGTTTAACCTTATTTCTTTATGTTTTAGGATATATGAAAGTGAGGATTATGTGAAGAACAGGGCAACGGTTTTCCACAGCAATTTCGTGTCAACATGTAAACCCCGCCAGAGTGTAAAATCTGTGCCTATTGGCCACTATGTGCTGCCCCCCGACTCTATCCAGAATGGTGAGCTGTCCTAACTAAGTGTAAACCATAAACATGTTACTATTTTTAGTGACATGTTCCAATATAAAGAATGAGTAGTTTTTACATTTAATAATAGTGGATGCCTGATTACTGTTTGAATTTTTCTCTTTAGAAATGAGAGTGCTAATCGGAAGGTTCATTTGGGAAACAGATGAACAGGTAGGAGTACATCTTGTCTGTTAAAACCCGTGTCCAGTTATTCCTCTCAGTCATTTGTTAGCTTCTTAATCTATTAAAGGTGATGAGTGAAGAACAGATAAATACTGAAGAGTCTGAAGACAGTCTATCTGATGATCAACCAGTGAGAGAGAAGAACAGGTAGGCTATGCATTAACCCAGCATTTTTTTATTTTGTAATTATGTCTGAATTCTTTATAGTTTTGGGCAGAATGCATACATTTATTGTAGCGAGTTTTCATTTTTAAGCACATAATTCTTTAATATTTTCCTATTTACTATACAACTGAAGCTAAATATTATTTTCATTACCACAGCACTTTATCTTCATAAAAACATGGTTTAACCTTATAGTATCTTCATGTTCATGTTATCTATTAGCCAGGATGATTACGAGACTGTTGCATCACCGAACAAAGTGTGTTCATGTTGTGAGATGCGGCAATATCCTGTAAACAACATGATCTCAGGTACTTAATTAAGAAATAAAACTGACACCCTAGGACTTTCACCTATAATTCACATGTTCTCAAATTTAGAAACCGTCTCTTTTGCAGGATATGTTCATATTGACCAAATGAAGACGTATTCAGGGGAACTTTATGATTTTCTTCCCTCCCTCCATGGCCATAACGTTTCAAGATCTAATGACGTGACACCCCCTCATTGTCACAAAGAAATGTAATATAATATGCTTCACATAAGAAGTGGATTGTCTTTGTTTTATGCGTTTCTTTGGCAAAAGTATTTAATGCAAATGGATGCTCATTTTCAGTTCCTACTCATCTCATATGAATCTTCTTCAGCACTTCAGACTTTTCCCAACAATATAAAATCCAATCCCTGTATGTGAACAGAGGTGATATGACAGGTTACAGAGAATAACAATGGTTATATCATTAAAGTGATGTACTTAAAAACCTGTGTCGCTGTTTGGTTAATTACCTTCCAGTGAGGTGGTCTGTCCATGAAAGGATTTTCTCTGAGGTCAAGCTTTATAAGTCTGCTGAAACCAGGGATTAAGTAATCCTCCAGTGATCTGATGCTGTTAAATTTAACAGACAAGATCTGCAGATTTGCCATGTCTGGAAATAGGTATGATAACATATAATTAACAGAACACAAAAAATTGCACATGACTTGAGCACCAATGGGAACAAACAGGGGTTTATATCTAATAACCATTAAAAATAATAATGAGAGTAAAAGAGTAACTATTAGTCCTCTAAACATTAACAATATAGTCTAATAAGAGCAAAGTGACAGATCAGAGGTACAGCAGCGTCTTGCAGCAAACTGTAGCCAGTCATCCTTTTTTTTTCCTCTTGAAAAAAAAAAAACGTTCATGCCATAAATAGTAATTTCATTAACCTGTTAGTGCTGTAGGGATGTTTGTAAAACAGTTCTTGTCCAGGTTCATGAAGACCAATGACTGTAAGTGATTAACATCTTCTGGGAGGTCTTGAAGTTTATTATCAGCCAAGTTTAACCATTGCAAACTGCTGAGGCCCCCAAATTGTGATGGCAGGTGTGTAATTTTATTATCATGGAGCCCAAGTTTCTCTAACATGCCGAGTTTACCAACAGACGATGGTATGGAGACAAGACCGCATCCTACAGCCCAGAGCTCTCTCAGTTGTCTCAGGTCACCTATGGCTTCTGGGAGAACAGATAATGGGTTGTGGTTCACGCCCAGGTAAGTCAGGTGTTTCAGTGATCCAATGTTGCCAGGAAGTATGGTCAGCTGGTTTCTATCCAGTGTCAGTTCTTCAAGCTTTTCCAGATGCAGAATCTTACAGAAGATGCAAACACTGTTTTAGACATGATTTCTGTTTACAGTAAACAGTGATGTAGGCATTATTATATATTCTGTGCTACGAATTCATTCAATTTGTGTTTTGTGAGTAGCTACTTTGAAAAACACTAGTTTTGAGGATATGGCTTACCTCGTCTGGTGGTAAAATGAGCTTATTGTTGTTCAGAAAGAGTTTTTTCAATGTAATAAGTCTCGAAACACCAGGTGGCAAAACAACTAGACCTCGATGACTCATGTTCAGACTTTCCTGTTGTTTGTTAAGACATTCCAGTACCATATCATCCCCGTTCATTTTATTTCATTTAATAGAAGCACACTATTTCAGAAATACAGGCGAGACTGAATAGAGAAGCCAGACGCGTCATCATCACCATGGTTACATACAACTTCCGGCATTTCTGGAACTGTTCATTGTACCAATGGACCTTTTTCACCGTCTATGTAACATTTCAACAGTTAAGGTTCTCTTTCATTCTGTGGTTTCT
Source organism: Sinocyclocheilus rhinocerous (assembly GCF_001515625.1). NCBI lineage: Eukaryota > Metazoa > Chordata > Actinopteri > Cypriniformes > Cyprinidae > Sinocyclocheilus > Sinocyclocheilus rhinocerous. The sequence goes on along the minus strand of NW_015641476.1, from coordinate 228,352 downwards.
GACAATAGGGAGCTAGAGGATGCCCTGGACTTTATTTGTATGATGGGAAAATTCCACATTCACAAAGCGAGATGCCTTAAGTTTAAACCTAATTGTAAAATATTCACTTCTGATTTACTTTTGCTTTACTCGTCACTTCAAAGAATCTCCGCTAATAAAAAAGCCTTAAAAACATCCAATCTTATAAACAAATTCATAAATAAGTTATAACTTTTATGATTGTAAAATAACTGTATATTTATTTACCTTTTAATTGTTATTAACATATGTATCCCCCATATGTTTATGTTCTTTTTCTAATGTTTATGTTTCTTTCTGATATTGTTAATTTAAAAAAAACAAAAAAAACTTTTTCACATTTTCGGTTTTCTCAGCAGCGGAAGTCGTCATAATTGGGTTAACTTGAAGAGCAGTGAATGGAAGAGTACCACAAATATATTTTTTGCATTCCCATTTGCTCAAATAGCAAAAGATATTCATCAGTCTTTAAATTAACGCGAGAAAAGTCGTTGGACAATGCAAAGCTTAAAGGGGAATATATTTTTATAGTTATTTTTTATTATTATTATTTGTTTATTCTTTAGAGGCAATGTTAAAATGCAGTAACTATTCTTCTCTGATCGCAGTTCTCTGCGTGATTTTGTACAGACTGCGCTCTGACTGCACAGCGCGCAGTGTTGATGTTCTTAAACAACCTAACGTTACCGGAAAACAGGAAGAAGTGGGCTGGCCGTGAGGGGCGTCGGTGCAGTGCATGTGTGAGTGAAAGTGCGCAGGATCCGTTCAGGAGCCAAATAATGAATATGAATATATAAGCGCTGGGAGTACATAGGTTATTTGGAGTTTGGTCTGTACGTGTTTAAGTGAATAAAATGGATGAAGACAACCTCACCGTGGTCCTGCATTCTAAAGGAAATCTCAGATTGGTATGCCATTTTATGCAATTTGGGTGAAGATTTTGCAACCCTTGAACTTGTGATTCATAATTGCAGATTTTTTCTGTATATTTAACAGGAACAGCGTCCCATTCCGGTACCAGGACCAAATGGTATGGTTTTTTACTTAGCAATATTTCCAAATGCATTGCAATGAAGAATAACGGTTCAATATTCATATTTATTCATTATTTTTCGGGCTTCTTTATTGAAGAGGTGTTACTTAAGATGCACTCTGTGGGCATTTGTGGATCAGACGTGCACTATTGGCAGAACGGCCGCATCGGGGACTATGTGGTGAAACAGCCCATGATACTCGGACATGAAGCCTCTGGTCGTGTGGTCAAAGTGGGCTCTGCTGTGACGCACCTCAAAGCAGGTTAGTTCTCTCTGTATCTCGCTTAGTTTTTAATACTATGCCAGTTACACTCAGATTAAGTGAGTTTTTCTTTCATTTTTGTATTCAACAGGGGACAGAGTTGCCATTGAGCCTGGAGTTCCTCGTGAAGTAGATGAGTTCTTTAAATCAGGACACTACAATCTGTCTCCCAGCATATTCTTTTGTGCCACTCCTCCAGATGATGGAAACCTATGCAGATACTACAAACACAATGCTAACTTTTGCTACAAGTCAGATCACTATTACTGGATAAGTTGTATAGCCCATGGCACTTTGATTCTATACATAATAATCATATATATATGGCTGTGTGTGTGCAGGCTGCCCGATAATGTGACTTATGAGGAGGGAGCCCTGATCGAGCCCCTGTCGGTGGGCATTCATGCCTGCAGGAGGGCAGGAGTCACTCTTGGAAACTCAGTGTTTGTCTGCGGTGCAGGTCAGTCATCTCTAATGATTGATATTTATGCAACTGTTACACATTAACTAACCAATCAGCGTAATGACCTCTGACTTCTTGGCCACTGCCACTTTTCTATAGTGTGTCAGGACTGTAAAACAGTTGTTGCTTATTAAGCTAATATCACTGTCATCTGTATAACATGACTTTTGGGATGTATGACTGGTTAAAGTAATAAATGGACTATATATGTTTGTTTTTATCAACATAGGACCAATTGGACTGGTGTCTTTGTTGGCGGCCAAAGCCATGGGTGCTTCACAAGTAATAATAAGTGGTAATGTATATATGCAGTATGTACAAAAGGGAATTATATATGTTTTCATTGCACAAATAAAGTCTTTTTTTTTTCTGTATTTGTAGACCTGTCCTCTGATCGGCTTGCCAAGGCTAAAGAGATCGGGGCAGACTTCCTGCTTCATGTGAAGAAAGAGGACGAACCAAAGGACATGGCCAAGAAAGTGGAGGGAATGCTGGGTTGCATGCCTCAAATCAGCATTGAATGCACTGGAGTGCAGAGCAGCATTCAAACAGCCATCTATGTAAGTTTAATGACAAAAATTAAGTCATACTGCTAACACCATAAAGACATGCTAAAATCACAGCCCATACTTAGACCTTGTTTTTGTGCTGATGAGGGTGTTTTTGTCTAGGCAACTCGTTCTGGAGGAGTGCTGGTGCTGGTTGGGCTTGGTACCGAGATGACCACTGTACCTCTTCTCAATGCAGCTGTCAGAGAAGTTGACATCAGAGGTGTATTCCGCTACTGTAATACGTAAGTAGGATCACTAGGACTAGGGATTCACATATGAATACAATGTACATACATATTTATTGTAGTTTGTAAATTCAAAATAAGATTTTATTCCTTTGCACACTTTTACCCATGTTCCCTCATTGTTTTTCCAGCTGGCCGGTGGCCATTTCTATGTTGGTGTCTAAGAAGGTGAACGTCAAGCCCCTGGTCACCCACCGTTTCCCACTGGAGCAGGCTATGCAGGCCTTTGAAACCACCCGCCAGGGGCTGGGGGTTAAAGTCATGTTAAAATGTGACAAGAACGACCAGAACCCATGAGATGAACTCTTGGACCTATGCCTGATTGATTATTGCCTAGCTACAGTCACTTGAATAAATTTGTATAAGTCCATTTTGTGAGTAACCTCACCGTCTTGTCTCAGGTACAGCAGTCAGAGGAATTCAGTGATTCTTCTTCACAGTGTACACAATTATTTACAATTTCAGTTGCATTATAACTTTATGAATATGTAGCATTTTACATTAGTAAAGTGTTTATAAATAAACCTTTTGTTATTATATAATAATGAAAAGTATTAAAATTGAATTTTATGTAACATTGTCAGAGTGCAGTTTTTAATATAATGCTATAATAATAGCTGGTTATTTTTATTGTTTACTTAACTTAAATCTTGTTTACAAACAATGAAGCTTTACCTAAAATTTATGATACAAGGATACTTAAGTTTGTCTATGTGGTTTCGTGAAATTGATTTGGGTTATAAGTAGAACGTGGAAGCAGTTGTACAAGTAGTCTGTTATAATCTTTTTAAATAAATAAAAATATGTCACATGCACAATGGCCAGCTAAACCAGTGAATAAATCCGTTAAAAGAAGAAAAAATAAATGCATAAATTTATGTATGTTTGTACAAACTGTGTTTTGTCCGGCATGTGGTTTTGATGGACTCATTAGACCCTGTCGGTGGGCATTCATGCCTGCAGGAGGGCCGGAGTCACTCTTGGAAGCTCAGTGCAGGTCAGTCATCTCTAATAATAGCATATATTTATGCAACTGTTATACATTAACTAGCCAATCAGTGTAATAACCTCTGACTTATTGGCCACTGCCACTTTTCTATTTTTTTCTATAGTGTGTCAGGACTGTAAAACAATTGGTGCTTATTAATCTAATAGCACTGTTGGCATACTTTATTTTCAGAAATGTCATCTGTGTAACATAACTTTTGGGATATGTGTCTGGTCAGGGGCGGACTTACCCATTAGGCAAAGGTAGGCGACCGCCTTGGGCCCCCAAAAGCCAAGGGCCCCCTAAAATGCTTTTCATATAGGATATGCGCATTAAGCGCGGACACGCGAACATTTGCTGTTTACGGTGTTTATTACAACGACAACCGTCCGAGTCAGTGGCGCCTGCAGGTGTACTGCACTGTGCGTGCC
>NW_015641476.1:223851-224298 GCF_001515625.1 Sinocyclocheilus rhinocerous | reverse complement strand
ATAGGGCCCCATTCCTATATTTTGCCTGGGGCCCCCAATTCACTAAATCCGCCCCTGTGTCTGGTTATAGTAAAAAATACCAACTAGACTAGTGTCTTTGTTAGCGGCCAAAGCCATGAGTAACAAGTGGTAAGTCATGTATTTAGTGTTATGTAAAAGTGAATTTTTATAGGATTAAATAATTGTAATTACATAAGTATGTAATTAAAGTATATATATATATATATATATAATGTAATTATACCTTTAATATATAATACAGATTATACTTTATTTTTACTTTTATACTTGTTTATGTACAGTACTGAGATTTATTGAAATCTTATACTCTGTCCTTCTTTTTTGTGCTGATGTGCTGAGTTTTTGTTCAGGCAACTCATTCTGGAGGAGTGGTGGTGTACTGAAACGACCACCATACCTTTTTTTTTTTTTTACCTACCTTTTACA
>NW_015641476.1:222192-223551 GCF_001515625.1 Sinocyclocheilus rhinocerous | reverse complement strand
TACATTGCTTAAGTTGCTTCCCAAATGTCTCACTATACACTAGGCACTTATATGTATATGTATATGTATATATACTCAACCATGTAGTGTATGAAAAGGTTATTTTGTCATTCAACATTGGCGTCTGATAGCCCCTCTCCCTTCGCTATGTAATTAAAGCTGCGAAAGTTGAGTGCATGAAGTGTCCAACATTACACACTTCGTTTTTTCAGTTAATTAAGTGCATCAAATTGGTATTTAAAGTGCACTTTTTCTTTGTGGAATTTTCAGTGTGAACGCACTACTCGCACTATTTGTACTACAAAATAGCATAGAATAGTGCATAAGTAGGCCTACACGAATTGGGACACACCTTACACTCTATTCACACACATTATAATTGTTTTACTCACTGTTTACTTGATCTAATGGCTATGTGTCTACCTTTGAGTGCAGGTGAGGACACGAGCTACACTCGGTGCAGCTGGAGCTGGAGGCCGTGGAGAAACAGATCCACGACCTACGATGAAGCAGGCCCAGCTGCAAGAGCGGAGAGCCGTGCTAGAAACATCCCAGGCTGACGCCCACAAGCCTATTTGTTAATGTTGATAAAGCGCTAATTGTCTGAGACTTTAACATTCGCGTTCATAATACAAATGATGCATTAGGACTTGCGTTTACAGACATAATCAATTCTTTTGGGGTCAAGCAAAACGCCACCGGACCCACTCCTCGTTTTAATCATACTCTAGATTTAATTTTATCACATGGAATTGATCTTAAAGTACTAATATAGATATTGTACCTCAAAGTGATGATATTACTGACTACTACCTTGTATCGTGCATGCTGCATATTACTAATCAGTGTTGGGCTAGTTACTCAAAGAATATTTTATCAAATCACATAAGTTTGTAAGAAACTTTAATTTTAAAGTTTAATTTTCCAAAAAGATTTTTAATGTACTACCAAATGCTGATCAGAGGGATGTGGGTGGGATGTAATGCCAGAGTAAAGTACAGCCACAACTTACACAACAGTGCTCAGATCATCTTTTTTCGTGACAAAATCAATATAATGCAATATTTCTATCTGCTGAATGTAAGCTTTTCCATCTTCCAAGCTTGCCTGCTGCACTGGGCATGCATATTCGACTTGCGAGTCGTGAAAATTATGAAAATAAATCTAGGAATTATTTGACTGTTGGATTTTAAATCAGCGGGGTTGAGGCATCAAAAGTAACTAAGTAACTAAGCTGTTTTATGGATGGTAACTGTAATATTATTACTGAAATCTTATTAGTAATTAGTTACACTACTAGTTACTGCAAAAAGTAATATTATTACAGTAACTAAGTTACTAGTAACTAGTTACTGCCCA
>NW_015641476.1:215311-222025 GCF_001515625.1 Sinocyclocheilus rhinocerous | reverse complement strand
CACCACATGCTGATCAGAGGGATGTGGATGCGATGTAATGCCAGAGTAAAGTAAAGCCAAACTTACACAACAGTGTTCAGATCATCTTTTTTCCTGACAAAATCAATATAATGCAATATTTCTATCTGCTGAATGTAAGCTTTTCCATATTCCAAGCTTGCCTGCTGCACTGGGCATGCATATTCGACTTGCGAGTCGTGAAAATTATGAAAATAAATCTAGGAATTATTTGATTGTTGGATTTTAAATCAGCGGGGGTTGAGGCATCAAAAGTAACTAAGCTGTTTTATGGATGGTAACTGTAATATTATTACTGAAATCTTATTAGTAATTAGTTACACTATAGTTACTGCAAAAAGTAATATTATTACAGTAACTAAGTTACTAGTAACTAGTTACTGCCCAACACTGTTACTAATATTAACTATATTCTGCCGCGTTATCATCTGGGTACAACTGTTCCAACCACTAAAGACAGATTCACAAATAACCTGCCTGATTTGTCTCAAATGCTTTGTGTACCCATAAATGCACATGAACTACACAAAATGACTAGCAACATGGGCACTATCTTCTCTAATACATTAGAAGCTGTTGCCCCCGTCAGGTTAAAAAAGGTTAGAGAAAAACGTACTGTGCCATGCATACAACAGTAATACCCATTCTCTCAAGATAGAAACTCGCAATCTTGAGCGCAAATGGAGAAAAACTGATGCCTTAACTTTGCAATTTCTAGTATTGCATTAGTATTGCTATACTTGCTATACTCTGATGCAGAAAAGCTAGTTCAAGCATGCATGACCTCTAGACTGGACTATTGTAATGCACTGCTAGGTGGTTGTCCTGCATCTTCAATAAAAAAGCTACAGGTAGTCCAAAATGCAGGGGCTAGAGTCCTTACCAGGTCAAGAAAATCCTTAATGGGTTAGCTCCTGTGTACCTAACTAGTCTTCTATCACGCTACAATCCATCACAAAACTCTGGACTTTTGGTACTAGCTAGGATAGCAAAGTCCACTAAAGGAGGTAGAGCTTTTCCACATTTTGCTCCCAAACTCTGGAATAGCCTTCCTGATAACGTTCGGGGTTCAGACACACTCTCTCTGTTTAAATCTAGATTAAAGACTTTTAACCAAGCATTCACATGTTGTTTCTCATAACCTTGTACTCAAGTTATATCTGATCAAATGCACATTATCATTCTATGCTTCGTTTGAACACATTATCATTTTTTGCTTGGTTTGAATAGCAGCTATGCTAATTTTTCTCTATTTGCTTCTCTGTTTCTGCCACGGGATGGGAATCCCGAGGGAACTAAGAATTACACAAGTTTCAGTCTGGATCCAGCCCTTAAAAAGACCTGAGATGATCAAACACCTGAGAAGAGATGATGCCAACCACTCAGACCTCAGATGACGCCAGCCCTGAACCAACATACAAAACTACCAAATTTGCCTATAAGTTTGATCACAGCATAATCATTGCTGTTAATAGTGTTCACCGTTTGTTTTGACTTTGAATACATGTCATTGACTAACTGCATGATTTTTTTCTGTACATATCTGCCATATGGACATTACCTTGACATTGTCACCACTGATAAGCTACTCCTAAATGTAATGTAGAAACTTAAATTTTCTGTGAAGCTGCTTTATAACAATTTGTATCATGAAAAGCACTAAACAAATAAACGTGAATTGAATTGAACTGTAATACATGAGTCTGGGAATTCACATACAACTGATTTGAGTAGATCAAAAGAAGAAGAAAAAAATTGATTATATGTATGCATGATACCATTTACACTTTTGCCCATGTTCTCTCACAGTAACTCCAGCATTCTGTGTTGGCATCTAAGAAACCACTACCATCCATCCATCGTTTCCCACTGGAGCAGGCTGTGCAGGCCTTTGAGATGTCACGCCAGGGGATTGGGGTTAAGGTCATATTAAAATGTGGCAAGAATGACCAGAAGTTCAGAACCCATGATATCCGTCACAGGAATACAGCAATTTTGTTTGTAATGGGTGTAATTCTTTATGTAAAGTTTAATATTATATTTGTATTTGTTCAGTCATTAAGTAAAATATAGCCCTAAATCAAAGCTTTTGTCTCTACACAATCATGAACAGTATTAAAATGAAACACTTTTGAGCTTTTAATATTATCCTTGAAGCTGCTTTATAACAATTAGTATCATGGAAAGCACTAAACAAATAAACGTGAATTGAATTGAACTGTAATACATGAGTCTGGGAATTCACATACAACTGATTTGAGTAGATCAAAAGAAGAAGAAAAAAATTTATTATATGTATGCATGATACCATTTACACTTTTGCCCATGTTCTCTCACAGTAACTCCAGCATTCTGTGTTGGCGTCTAAGAAACCACTGATGACCATCCATCGTTTCCCACTGGAGCAGGCTGTGCAGGCCTTTGAGATGTCACGCCAGGGGATTGGGGTTAAGGTCATATTAAAATGTGGCAAGAATGACCAGAAGTTCAGAACCCATGATATCCGTCACAGGAATACAGCAATTTTGTTTGTAATGGGTGTAATTCTTTATGTAAAGTTTAATATTATATTTGTATTTGTTCAGTCATTAAGTAAAATATAGCCCTAAATCAAAGCTTTTGTCTCTACACAATCATGAACAGTATTAAAATGAAACACTTTTGAGCTTTTAATATTATCCTCTTATAGCTGGTCATGTTTACAGTTTACTAATATTAATCATGTTTATAAACAGCTAATCTTTACAAATGATATCTCATACTTGAAGTAACATTTGAGCTACTTTAAGCACAGTATATAGGCTAACTTTTTAAGTATGCTCGTGTGTTTTTGTTTACTTATTTGATTCTTCAACGCTCATGAAAAAGGGTTGTAGTGTATTTTAATAACCTCTAGGGGGAGCAGTGATCTTCAAAATTGGAGAATGATTATTGAACTCACACTCGTTAATGAAGAGCCTGTCTCGCAATCTTGCTATAAAGCGTGGCAATGTCCCTCTAATCTCCCCTAAAATCAGATAAAGGAGTTTCATTATTGGGTGTTTCTTTCTTTCTTTCTTATTCTTTCCTTGACTATGCCAATGCCAAAATGTGAGACTCAAATCTGTGCTCATCATTAGGTCCATAACATGAGGCAAGGGAGCTATTTTTAAGCTTTGGAAGCTGGCCACTGTTAGAAGTAGCTGGCATGGACTTTGACTCAAGCTTCCAGGATGTATATGACCCACTCAGGCTTCAAGCAATTCTTCAGATCGAACCAACCAAAATTGCCAGAGAATCAATGATAAAACAACATGAAGGGCTTATGTTACACTTTATTGTAATTTTGCCATAGTGTAATTTTAAGATGCATGCAGACAGGTATTCATGTTCATGTATTATTAGTTGTTTCATGTCTCTTTTTTTATTACGGTTTTCAAAAGTTTTCTTACGCAGCGGTAAGGCTTTTGGTCACAGTGTCTTCTTATTTTCCCAAGGCCAAAGCCTCACAAAGATAAAATGAGACTAACAGTGATTCCTACATGGACACAAGTACTAAACAAGGTAAACGTTTATGTACAGACATTCTAATACTGCTTATGGAAGTGGACGCACTATTAACAACACTATTACATTCAGCACTGACTCAAATGAGTTGCAGCTGGGCATACACAAAAAAAGCACACATAAAAAATAAACTCTTAAATTTCATACAATGTTTCTGAGTTTGAAACAACCTTCATTTACAGCATGGCAAGAGAATGTTTTGATTATTGTAGCATGGGAGAAGTCCAGAAATTGTTTACATACGGTATTTTACAAAAGATTCGCTCACTTGTAAGTAAAAAACTACTCTCAAAATTTGCTCATTCTTTAATGCCCACTAGATGACATTTCTCCATTGACAAGGCTGGCATAAAGTTCTATGAGTCTGGATTATGTATTATTACATATTTACAAAACAAACTTGCATCTCTCCAACAATGTCCACACGTACATAATTGTAAATAAATTAAAGAGTAGCATCAAAATCAAAGCGCCCCCTTATGTCACGAAGAAAGGACTTGAGATGCATCGACTCCATCTTCATCTTCATCTTCATCTGACTATGCACACACCCAAGAGCAAACATGACAAATCAAAAAGAATCCACACTATGCAGAAACGACACACCATATCAATGTTAGCGGACAGTAAGAGTGATGGGAGTTGTTTTTGGTGAAGATAAATGGAGAAAGGTGACTGCTGCATTCAGACATTTCCCAGTGCCCAGAGTTGTGTATCTCAGCTGAAGTCCACCTCAGATCATATATACATAGGAGTTTCCTGACCAGTTAAGAGTCTAAACATGGCAGCTGGCATAGTCTTCATGTGGATCTGTTTCAGGACAAAGAAAGATCTCTTTTTACTAAAAAGCAGTAAAATACTATATATTATTCTACTAACATTATTTAAAGGGGTCATATGATGCGATTTAAATTTTTCCTTTCTCTTTGGAGTGTTACAAGCTCTTGGTGCATAAAGAAGATCTGTAAAGTTGCAAAGTCTCAAATAGTCCAGCCCGGGGTCGTCACATGTGGTTGCCGCAAGCCCGCCGGACGCTCCTTCGTCGTACCATTCTCAGCCCACCGGCCTCCGCTCACTGTAGGCCGCCCCTTTAATATATCTTTTAATATAAACTACTGTTTGAAAGTTTGGGGTCAGTAGGATTTAAAAAAAAAAAAAAAATTAATACTTTTATTTAGCAAGGATGCATTAAATTGATCAAAAGTGACAGTAAAGACTTTTGTAATGTTACCAAATAAATTTGATTTAAAATAAAAGCTGTTCTTGTTGAATTTTCTATTCATCAAAGAATCCCAAATCACAGTTTCAACAAAAATATTAAGCAGCACAACTGTTTTCAATATAGACATCAAGATATGTTTTTTTAAACACCAAATCAGCATATTAAAATGATTTCTGAAGGATCATGTCACACTCATGACTGGAGTAATGGCTGGTAAAAATTAGGCTTTGCAATTTCAGGAATAAATTACATTTTAAAGTAAATAATAAAATATATATTCAAATATATCTATATAGTAAATATATTAAAGTAGATAACAGATATTTTAAATTGTAATCTTTGATACTATTACTATTCTCACTGTTTTTTTTTATCATAAATGCAGCCTTGATGAGCATAAGAGACTTTAAAAAAAAAATGTATTCAAACTTTCAAAAGGTAGTGTATGTATAGCGCTCACCTCGCCAACAGAATTGGAGAGAGCTTGGACGATTTTCTCATGTGCCGTGGCCACAACACTTTGGCCGTTTATCTCAATAATACGATGACCAACCCGCACGCCTCCTCTCTCTGCAATCCCTCCTCGCATTAGACTACAGATCTGAGGAGCACAAAACAAAAGTTGGACTTAACAGTAAGAATTATATTTCAATACTTTATTTCAGACTTCCTCTTCCACCATACTCACAATGCCATTCTGCACACTAAAACCCAGCTGGTACTTGAGGTCTGGTCTCTTAATGAGAACTGTGGTTACAGGAGGGCAGCTCACGATGTTTAGCTTCACCTGCACCTGATTTTTCAGGCCCTGATAGAGATGTACAAAACATACATGTGATTATATTACTATAATTATATAATACGATCACACCTATGATCACACAATAATATGATAATACAATTTATAATCATAAATCATACGATCTCACCTGCACTGTGTTATTACATTGGGATCATAACAATAGGAAATCAAAATTGTATTTCCTTTGCAAGCACTTTATTGATTGATCTGTGGTGGTTCGGCAGCCCTAAACCACAGACCCTTAATAACCAGCTACTCAGAATAACACAGATGGATTCATGGCCAAGCCAAGATTCAGCCCACTGCGCACTGTGACAGCCCAACCCCTCTGCATACCTTGATGATTCCCTGACAGGTGGCGAGAGGCAGCCCCACCAGACTGGTGTTGTTGATTGACATGATCTGGTCACCGATGCTGAGCTTCCCAGAACGGGCGGCAGGGCCTCCATTCATCATGTTGGCCAGGATGACGGTGGGCAGAATAGAGCCCCAGCCAGACTCCACAATAACTATGCCCAGAATCTCCCCCTTCTGCTTCTCCAGCTGCAACTGTGGGAGTAGAGAGATAGAGAGAGTGAGAGTGAGACAGAGGCATAGGCAAGGGATTGTAGCTGATTGCCAATAAAAGGCCATGAAAGAACAAAGCAATTAAGGAAACAATTTTACTCAGTGCTATAGAGAACAGCCTTGGGAATTCAAAATTCAGTTATTTGGTGCACTGGTCCTTTTAAAGGGGGTGTCTAATGCTATTTCATGCATTCTGAGTTATTTACACTGTTAAAGTTGGATTCTCATGCTTAACATGGCCAAAGTTTCAAAAAACGATTTGGACGTATGACGGAGTATTTCTGTGCCAAATACACTCCTTTCAGGTTTGTATAACCCAGTGTTGCCAAGTCCGCGGTTTTCCCGCGGAATTGGGCTACTTTAATACTGTTGCCGCGGGTTGTTTTTCATGTCCGCGGGTTGAAGCGACTCCAATAACATGATATTTATCCCCTGGAATGCGAATTTTAGCAGGGGAACCCTGCCAAAAAACGTGTATTTTACTCCCCTGGAACACGATTTTTAACTGGGGACCCCCTCGAAACACGATTGGGTTAGTTTTGAGTAGCAATTGGGCGGG
>NW_015641476.1:185688-212761 GCF_001515625.1 Sinocyclocheilus rhinocerous | reverse complement strand
CAGTGTTGCCAAGTCCGCGGTTTTCCTGCGGAATTGGGCTACTTCAACACTGTTGCCGCGGGTTGTTTTTCATGTCCGCGGGTTGAAGCGACTCCAATAACATGATATTTATCCCCTGGAATGCGAATTTTAGCAGGGGAACCCTGCCAAAAAACGTGTATTTTACTCCCCTGGAACACGATTTTTAACTGGGGACCCCCTTGAAACGCAATTGGGCTAGTTTTGGGCTAGTTTTGAGTAGCGATTGGCCGGGTTTTCTTGTGAAAACCTGGCAACCCTGGTATAACCTCTTGTCCAAATACCCACACTTGTGGTCTTGGCCACTTGAGAGTATGTGCGCGCGACAGGAAGTAAGTGCGCAAGACTGTCCCAGGTCTTAAAAACGCCAAAGCGCAGTGCCCTTAACGCACACTAAATCCACATTCTTGTGAAAACCTGGCAACCCTGGTATAACCCCTTGTCCAAATACCCACACTTGTGGTCTTGGCCACTTGAGAGCATGTGCGCGCGACAGGAAGTGAGTGCGCAAGACTGTCCCAGGTCTTAAAAACGCCAAAGCGCAGTGCCCTTAACGCACACTAAATCCACACTATCTCGAATACTGTCTCGGAGCGCTATTCGAGGCTTAGTGTATCCCATCATGCATCATGTTGTGGAAATAAATCGTGAGACTTTTATTAATAATAATTTGATATTACATATAATTTGGTAGTAAAACAAAGAGTTGCACGTTTTATTGGTGCAAATGAGTAGTGGTGATAATTATTTTGTACAACATTTGCAACTGCTTTTTATCACATAATTAGAAGCACCACTAAATTAAATTTAGTTTTCACACTTCTGAAAAGCACCAGTCTCCACTGGCTATAAACACATAACACTATGTCAAATCCTTTACATAAGCCATTATATAAGCACAACATTTAAAGGGATAGTTCTCCCAAAAATGAAAATTCTGTCATCATTTACTCACATTCATGTTGTTCCCAACTTGTATGAGTTTCTTTCTTCTGTTTAACCTGAAGATATTTTGAAGAATGCAGATAATGAAACATTTACTGGTCCCCATTTTTTTATAGTATATATATATAAAAAAAACTTATGGAAGTCAAAAGGGGACCAGCAACTGTTTGACATTGCAACTGTTTGAGTGACATTTTTCAAAATATTTTCGTTTGTGTTCAGCAGAAGAAAGAAATGCCCTTAACGCACACTAAATCCACACTATCTCGAATACTGTCTCGGAGCGCTATTCGAGGCTTAGTGTATCCCATCATGCATCATGTTGTGGAAATAAATCGTGAGACTTTTATTAATAATAATTTGATATTACATATAATTTGGTAGTAAAACAAAGAGTTGCACGTTTTATTGGTGCAAATGAGTAGTGGTGATAATTATTTTGTACAACATTTGCAACTGCTTTTTATCACATAATTAGAAGCACCACTAAATTAAATTTAGTTTTCACACTTCTGAAAAGCACCAGTCTCCACTGGCTATAAACACATAACACTATGTCAAATCCTTTACATAAGCCATTATATAAGCACAACATTTAAAGGGATAGTTCTCCCAAAAATGAAAATTCTGTCATCATTTACTCACATTCATGTTGTTCCCAACTTGTATGAGTTTCTTTCTTCTGTTTAACCTGAAGATATTTTGAAGAATGCAGATAATGAAACATTTACTGGTCCCCATTTTTTTATAGTATATATATAAAAAAAAACTTATGGAAGTCAAAAGGGGACCAGCAACTGTTTGAGCGACATTTTTCAAAATATTTTCGTTTGTGTTCAGCAGAAGAAAGAAATTCATAAAGGTCTGGAACAAATTGAGGGTGAGTAAATTATGCCAATTTTCATTTTTGGACAACTAAGTTCAAGTTACTTTACAAACTAGCTCAAATGTTACCAGTGGTTTTTATGGTGTGTGTGTTTTTTTTTTTTTTCAAAAAGTACCTCTGCTTTCTAGTAACCCCACATGTATTGAGCAGAAAAGCATCAGTGTGCCGGGTCAGCTGTGTCCTAACACAGAGAGAACACTTAATAGAGAAGAAAGCGTCTGGCAGCTGACCTCTTTGCAGTTGTCAGAGTTTGAGAAGTGGATGAGGTCATCATTGTACATCTCCTGTGTGTTGATGATGTCACTGTATTCTTTCTGGCTCAGGTCCTCTGGGTTGATCCCATTGGATCTGAGGAATTCCTGGTAGGCCACGCTGAATGCCTGACCAATGGACTGTGCTATGAGCTGGGCCTGAATATGTTGGAGAAGAAAACCAGGTGAAATGGCAAAAATCAATTCATGTATATATTTGCCATCAATTATAAATTGGTTACATGATAGAAGTAAATACAACTAAATCATTTCACATATAGTTTATTATGAGCCTTTTAAAGACAAAAGCAAAATAAGTCACATTTATCTTTATGTAATTAAGATTGTTTTAAAACAGCTTCACACTAACAAACAGGACAATAATAGTGTCAAAGTTGCAAAATTCATCAGTTATGAAACCAATTCAATTTCATCCGTAAAGCAGCTCTAAAGAAGACAATGGTGTCATTATTCAGCTCAAGTTAGTTCAATGTTGATTCAATTTAGTATAATAACAGTTTCAATGCTGCGAAGTTCATCCGTTATGAAACAAATTCAGTATAACTACAAAGGAGCTCTAAAGAATTCAATAGTCATTATTCAGCCCAGTTTAGTTCAATGTTGATTTAATTTTGTTCAATAACAGTGTCGATGCTGCAAAGTTCATCAGTTATGAAACAAATTCCTCTATAAAGCAGCTCTAACGAAGACAATAGTGTCATTATTCAGCCCAGTTTAGTTCAATGTTGATTTAATTTTGTTCAATAACAGTGTCGATGCTGCAAAGTTCATCAGTTATGAAACAAACTCAATTCAACTATTAAGCAGCTCTAAAGAAGACAATAGTGTCATTATTCAGCTCAAGTCCGTTCAGAATTTATTCAATTCAGTTCAATAACAGTTTCGATGTTGCAAATTTATTCAATTATGAAACAAATTCCTCTATAAAGCAGCTCTAAAGAAGACAATAGTGTTGTTATTATCCAGCTCAATTCAGTCCAAGTTTTGTTCTCAACCTTGCGAGAAACCAGTCTCAGTCAGAGGGCCAGTTCTCCTCTGGCCTGGAAGCACATTAGTTGTTCTGCATATAAGCTCCTTTGCCTTTGACAATACCTAAAAGAACATGCAGCAGATGAACACTTGTGTCATTTTTTTCCTCTTCATTGATTTGATGTTTTGTGAATCTGCTCACTCATAGTGTATTATTGTACATTGATTTTTCCCAGAACAGTTTCCATAACCGCCAGCTGTCGTCCTCCCCCCACCTACAATCCCTGCCTGTACGAGACTCGAACCCACAACCTTTGGGTTACGAGTCCGACTCTCTAACCATTAGGCCACAACTTCCCCACAAGAAGGTAAGCTGGTGCTAGTGCTCACTGTGAAATGTGAATACACTGGCCAATTTCAAGCACTGCGACCTTATTCAAATCTTAGTGAATATTCTTCTTTGGAAGTAGAAAAATTGCCTTTCGGCACTAGAATGCTAAAGAGGTGCAGTGGAAAAGAAGTTCACTCCCTTTGCTAATGATTGTGGCAATTTTCTGATTTAACAGTACCCCTCAGGTGACGTGTGCACAGGTTGGGGTCATGCCATTAATCTAGCATCCCAACATGTGTGCTGGCTTTGATTTGCACAGGAAACATGACTGCTTTATGATTATTCAGAGAACTGAGCATCTAAATCAGTCATGATAAAAACACAAAAGCAAAAAATACACCAGCAGTGATCAGACTGCTGGAGAAATGCCCCAAAGGAGGAACAGAGCAAAGTTTTCAAAATTTAGACTTATGTTTTTAGGATGATAAAAACGTATATGACACAATAAATTGTGACGTTGCTATATAGATAACCAAGATGTGATTTGAAAAATAGGTTTAGTAAAAATAAAAAAAAGTGTCAGGCTCTATAAATGACTCACTTGTGGGCACGCACACACTCATTTGCTGAAACATCAAAGAGTGTAATTAGACAGCATGAGTGAGGAACAACTGCAATGCAGAGGAGAGCGTTATAGAGAAGAGAAAAGTAGGTCCATTGGAACAGGATTATATAAAGTTGCAGGCAAGGTTACTCAATAAACCTCAGGCGAATCTGAATCTGAGCTTCAGCTGAATTAATGGCTCCCATTCTATATATACAATACTGTTCAAAAGTTTGAGGTCAGTACTTTTTAAAGAAATGAATACTTTAATTCAGCAAGAATGCATTAATTTACTCAAAAGCAACAGTAAAGACATTTGTAATGTTACAAATGATTTCTATTTCAAATAAATGCTGTTCATCTGAACTTTCTATTCATCAAAGAATCCTGAAAGAAATTTAAGTATCCACAGAAATATTAAGGAGCACAACTGTTTTCAAGATTGATAATAATATTAAATGTTACTTGAGCACCAAATCAGCATATTAGAATGACTTCTGAAGGATCATGTGACACTGAGACTAGAGTAATGGATGCTGAGAATTCAGCTTTACCATCACAGGAATAAATTACATAATTATTAATTACATGATTAAATTACAAAACAGTTATTATACATTGTACATAAACATTTCACAATATTACTGTTTTTTTACTGTATTTGGATCAAATAAATACAGCCTTGGTGAGCATAAGAGAAAAAATATGTTTTAGAAAATTACTGAAACCAAACTTTTAAACAGTAGTGTGTATATATACACAAATCAAATGTTTGGACAGTTTTACATATTAACACTAAAGTTATTCAAATAGTTCCCATGTATGATGATCACATGTACTCTGTTTTCCCTTCAACATCTGCTCCAACTTACCCATGGAAAATAAATAATTAAATGAATAAAAAACTATTTCTATAATAGAAAGTCATATTTCCACGCAATTTATTAAGTGGGCACAATTTCTTTTTGTCCAATCTTTGGGCTGGTGTGCATGTATAGATTATAAAAAGGAAACAGAAGTATTCACACTTACATCCTCGGACTCAAATACATGGCATATCATTTTGTACTGCTTCTTGGCCTCGGGGGCTCCAGGGGTCGTCTCGATGCAGTCCTGTGAGGCGGTGCGTGGCATGCGGCGTCTTGCCATTAGAACCACAATGTTCCCGATGTCAGCAATGTATGAGATGGTACGCAAAGCGTTATCCATCATGGTCTCCTTTGAAACAACAAAGAGAGTAACCACAGTTACTTCTCAGCATTCTGTGGCAACACCTCCCAACACATTACACCAGACTAGAGTTAAGGCTATGTTTTAATCCCATTGCTTAGTTATAATTTCACAGACTTTCTTATCCAAATGGGCTCACATTACATTCTCTTAGGGACAGCCTCCAGATGCAACCTAGGGTTAAGAATGCACAGTGGGTTTCCAGAACGTTCCCATTCATGAATCCCCCCTTCAGGAAGATCTGTTTGAAGCTACAAGCATACAGCCTTGGGTTAACCCAGATCTTTAAACAGTAAAGTTACAGTCATCCCTGCTTAGTGGGGAAGATGACCTTGAAATTGTATTCACTAAAATAACTGTTCTGATGCTGTTCTGATTGAGACATTGTAATACATTCCATATTCCATGAACTGGATGTCTGAGTGTGAATGAGCAGAACAAGAAACAGCATGTATGACATGCACTCTATTTCACATATATACAAACAAAAAAGGTAATAAATCATCAGAGAGATGAAAAAATTTAAAGATCCAGAGGAAATTCATGCAGCATTTCGATTCAATGCACACAAAGGTCATGTGTGGGATTTTCATTTTCATTTTTCTGCAGCTCTTCTTTAAATTATAGGACCATAATATGTGGCATGTTTACTTCAAAGACTCTGAAACAGATTGTGAACCACTATCAGCATCTATCAGTTCTTTCTACTTAATGCATATATTTTATATGCGGCTAGCAGATGACGATATGCAGTGCTGAAAAGTTTCCTCTGCTATTCAATAACAACACCCAACAAAATATCAAGACCAGTGTTTAAGGTAAAGTTATGTTATAGGCTTTGGTTGTGCGTTACTTAAATTCTTCATCTGAGATGCTTTGTCATTGTCATGACACAAAGAATCCGTTTTGTTTTCAGTTGGCTGTGCACCAGAATCCACACATCCACCACAGTCATTAGCTATATTTACATGCAGCCATGTAATCCATTACCAGCCTAGTAATTAATGTAAAGGTGATTTGGTTAAATAGAAGCAGGAAAGAAAAGATTAATCGTAATTTAATATTTAAAAATATGTAATAAAAAACAATTGCAATTCAGTATACAAATATTACAATGATGCCATCACTATCAGTCTATCATTGTAAGTGGGAGATTATGAAACATTAATAGTAAATTTTTATAAATAAAGTTTGTATGGATTCTGTGTGCTAAGCAGATTGTGCTGAATTAAATCTAAAAGTTTCAGTCTTATAGGGTACTTTGAATGTCTGAGGAATATCAATAAAACCTTGAAGGCACTGTAATGAATCTGTAACAGCCAATAGAGACTCACTGTGAGATGTGACAGGCAGGGTGAGGACTGACACTGCATTGCAGCACATAACGAAATGTCCGTGCCAGCCTGCCCACTCACTGCTGTTCAGTCAGAACTCATAAACATTATCACAGCAACACACACAGTACCAGGGTACTAAATGTACCATTAAAACTGCATATAGCTCTTCCTACCTTATGCTTACAGTAACACTAGTGTGGAAAAGGAGGAGCTGTTGACTGTACAGCATGTGTAAAATTTGCAGCTGGAGATTAAGTACAAATCTTATATCCATCATTAAGTTCTCCATCACTGTCTACAAGCCTGATCGTATGCACATCTCTTGTCTCTACAGACACACATTACGTGTTTTATATCAGTTATGTAACAAAAGGTTATGTAATATATAATATCTGAGCATTCTCTTTGCATAAATATTTCACAAATCCAAATATTTTCCAAATATGATTTATAATTTATAATGTGCACTCTACATCTTGAGAATACATATTTTGGCCATTCCGCCTCAATAACTTTAAATGATTCCCAAACTTTGTAAAAATAGGATGTAATCTTAGTTAATTATATAAGGGCGTATAGTAAAATAAATACATAAATAAATACAAATTATATATATATATATATATATATATATATAACTATTAATGAAGAAAACAAGCAGCGGGGATATTAAACCAGTTTATGCTACATTTTGCTTTGGGGCTTATTATTTATCTGCTTATTTGATTAGCTTTTTAAGAAAAGCATCCAAGTGTTACAATTAATTCAGCTATCAGTTAATGACTTACACTGATGTGCTTATTCCATTTACTCTGACGGGTTTTTTATTTTTTTTATTTTTTGGTTGATCTTTTCAGATTTGATTTTGAAACCTGTATCACTAGGCAGCCGCATGAACTCACCTGGGTGTCTGCATTGAGTACTTTGATCCTTTGAGTTGAGATGAAAAGATCCACCTCCGTCAATGTCTGAGGCGTCTCCCTCTGGACTCTGCTGACAAAAAAAAAAAAAACATGAACAAAAATATGAAAAACTACCCCCTACCTCCAAGAGGTCACAATGCTGTAACTCACAATGGCTCATGAGAAGACCTAAAGAAAAGGCACAACCTCTCAACCCCCTAATGAAAGCATTTTAAATGCTTATTCATAAATCATGCGCGAGCATAAGCTTGTCAACATGGGAGGGCTATGCTTAACCTCTGTAAATTGCAGCATTAATATCCCAAATGGGAAACAATATGGTGTGCTCAGGTGCAAAGGACATATGGATTGGAAATGTGAAACTGCACTGACTATCGATAACCTGTCCAATTAATAATTTATTACTGCTGGGCAATGGTGACTAAGTGCGTCTCACAATCAAAACTCTTCAAAACACTTTTGAAAAAAACTGAGAAACACAGTGAGGTAATCAGGCCAAGAGACAAATAATCACTGGGAATACAGCCCTCTGTGATAAGTAGAAGCCATGCGGAGGTTTGAAGTAATGAGATGATTGACACTAGAGAGTGAGTGAAAGAGAGAGAGAGCGAGACCCATTCGGTGCAGTGAGGTGGAGCACAGGGTGATGCAATGAGGGTAAGTAAAATGACACAATGGCACCACTTAACCAGCTGTCAGGCTGTCTCAGAGTGCCAATCATTTGCCTGTCAGCACATTTCTGCTCAGATTCTTGCTTTTGTTTTGTGTTACTGCCATAAAAAATGGTTCTACACACAGACAAATATAACTACATGTTATACAGGGTTAAAAGTGCAGTCTGTGCAAAATAGCTTTGAAATTTTGAACCCATATCTTCAAAGGTTTATATGCATCAGTTGCAGCCCAGAAGAGGCTGGTTTGCCAATAGTTAGTTGGGCTTGAAGAGGCCCTCACAGATCCCAGACAGCCAGATCTAAAGCTTCACTTCACATGGTATCACCAGAACTTATGATAGCTACACAGATGATGAACACAGACATGAAGTAGATGGTAATAAAAGGCATGTTAGATCCCAGACAGCCAGATCTAAAGCTTCAATTCACATGGTATGAACCAAAACTTATGAAAGCTGCACAGATGATGAACACAGACATGGAGTAGATGGTTAAAAAAAAGGCATGTTCTTCTTCTATCTCTCTCTTTTTTTTTCTTTTCTTTTTTTTTTACACACCGCCTTTTTCTTGATTTTGGCTGCCTTCTGTACCCTCTGGAAGACGTTCAGGACAGTACAGGGGTCGTCACACACGGGAGCAGCAAAAAGGCATGAAGGTAAAAAAAAAAAAAACATTAAAAACAGGCAAAACATATAAACAACCAAACACAAAGTCTGCATGCCATGTATGGCATGTGTGTTCTTTGTACACAAACACATACAAACCCAGAATGTGGCAACATTTCCCCTTGCACACACATACATATGGATAGCAAATCATAGGGCATGCAGATACGGGTTCAATAACTGTTACTGTACATTGAAAGCCAAAAAAAACAAAAAAAAAACGGAAAATGTAACTTATTTTACGCATTGACATTTCTCAACAGGATAAGAAAAATGTCTATTTGTATCCAATAAGATATGTTAGTCCTTTTATAACATAAGCAGTCATTACTTTCAATAAATGTCATGTTGCTATAGTTGTGTGATTCATCACTGACACTAGATTCTTTGTCAGAATCTCACAACAAATGCAGCCTAACACCTCAGTTTATCAACCTGCCTTTATTATGACTTCAGGGAGAACAACAGCTGTCATAGTGGACTGACTGGATACCGTACAATGTTTTCCACTGCACAACATTGTTAATCTCATCGACAAAATCATACAGGAAAATGATACAAATAAAAGGGTCTTTTGATTTCTTCAACAACAACACATGGAAAAACACCATGGCAAAATATTAACAATGCACTAACAATGTTTTTTTTTGAGGAAGAAAAATATATAAAGAATATGATTGTTTTAAATAATATTATTTAATTTTGCAGTGAAATTATATTTTTATAGACTTTCGTAGGTTTTATCTAATATGTATAAAAGACTGCATAAACTGTATAATGAACATACAAAATAAACAGACATAAAGAAGAGAGAGAAGGTTAGAAAGAGGAAAAATTGCACTGCAACCCTTCCATCTAGACACCCATAAGAGCCCACTCATTATGAGTCTGATAGTGTGAGCATTCTGATCCCATTCAGTTCTCTCTTTCCCTCTCTCTGTCTCTCTCTCTCTACCTTCTTCCACCTGACTGGGGCATGATCCTTTGAACTGCTGTTATCTCTTTCTGGCTGAGCATCATGAGCACAACTACTCCTTTACTGTCATTTCTGCTGCCAAAATGCCTCATCCTCCATTGGCAAAAGAGAGAGAGAAATGAGGAGATAAATCAACAGCACAAGAGAGAAAGAGCTTGAAAGTCAAGGGGAAATGAGACAGTGAACGTGTGGGCGATGAATGTTGCATAAATACTGCATCATTCTGGAGGCTACAGGGATACACTTCAATAAAACATTAGGCTTTTTTCCCTATGTTTCTTGCCTAAAACAAAAGAAATGGCTCCATCTTGCTTTTCTTGGCCAGCATGCAAAAGAATGTGCTGCAACTGTGTTGGTTTAGGTACTGCTCTTATTATTCAGAGGAGGCGTCAGATACTGGGGCCAGACTGAGGTATGGCCAGTGTTTCTCAACCTTTTTGTTTTATGTACCTCCATCGGTATGGCTCAAGTACCCCTTCATCGACACAAAAATCAGAAATGTGTTCCTTTTAACTCATAAAAACAAGCATGAGATATCACATGAGTGAAATCAAACGTTAGTGAGAACTTCTACAATGGCAAAACACTGTGGGGAAAGTTTTTAAGAATTGCATTGTGTTCAGTGTTTGCATAACCTGCGAGTTTGCATATCCTGCGTGTTTTGATCTTGATTCAAGAGCATATTTCAAATGAATAAAATTGGGCACCACTGGAATCATAAGTTGTGCTTCTTTGGCTCAAATCATGCAAACAACAACAATAACACTGTATATTTTAGGCTGGTTCAGTTTAGGCTGGTTCAGGAATAGTTTACCCAAAAACTGAAAATTTGCTGAAAATTTACTCACCCTCAGGCCATCCAAAATGTACATGAATTAGTTTTTTCTTCAGAACAGACTTGGAGAAATTTAGCATTGCATCACTTGCTCACCAGTGGATCCTCTGCAGTGAATGGGTGCCATCAGAATAAGAGTCCAAACAGCTGATAAAAACATCACAATAATCCGCAAGTAATCCACACGACTCTAATCCATCAACTAATGTTTTGTGAAGTGAAAAGCTGTTTGTTATAAACAAATCCATAACAACATTTTTAACTTCAAATCATTGCTTCCAGCCAAAATATGAGTCCTCTACAGAATATTACTTCTCCAGCTAAAAAGTTGTCTTATCTGAATCAGGAGAAAAATATGCACAGATCAAGCACTGTTCACAAGCGAGACAAACAGGCCAAAACAGTTCTAAACAAATATGTCAGTGGATTTTGATGTGAGAGGAAAACAGGGGATGGACTCATATTGTGGCTAGAAATTACAGTAAAATTATGTGATGCTTTTATCAGATTTTTTGACTCTCAATCTGACGGCACCCATTCACTGCAGAGGATCCATGGGTGAGAAAGTGATGTAATGCTCAATTTCTCCAAATCCGTTCCAAAAGTCAAATTCATCTACATCTTGGATGGCCACTGAATCATTCCCTCAAATAATTTCTTCAAAAACACTGATTTATTCAAATAAGCGGTTGAATTTGGAGTAGCATAACATACAATATAGTAAGAGTAGTATAGTATTTCAAATTCAGTAACTGTGTTTATAAGTGAGTCATTGAATCATCTCCTCAAACGATTTGTTAAAAAAGACTCATCGCAAAAGATTAATTGCAGTT
The DNA here is from genome assembly GCF_001515625.1 of Sinocyclocheilus rhinocerous. Classification (NCBI taxonomy): domain Eukaryota; kingdom Metazoa; phylum Chordata; class Actinopteri; order Cypriniformes; family Cyprinidae; genus Sinocyclocheilus; species Sinocyclocheilus rhinocerous. Next base: position 201,263 of record NW_015641476.1, on the reverse strand, counting down.
ACACCAGTACTGTTTCAGAACAATTCTGCACATGGCTTTGTTTGCCCTTATTTTAGTTAGCTAAGCCAAAACAGACAAAGTAACTGTCGATATTTTGTGTAATATGTAGTTTGCTGAATATTAACTTCTTGTGTACTGTTTATAATGCTTTTTGGTCTGAATATCAGTAGGCCTGTGTAGCACTCGGCCGTGTTTGCAGCATGATTCGATTCTGTGATATTGCTTAATTATGAAATCATAACTTTAATATAGTAATATTATCACAAAAACATTGCCAACAGACTGAGAATAGGAAATGAGCACTGGGAATTTAATGAAAAACACCTGTGTTTTTCTTTAAAACAAAATTATAAATTAAACTAAATAAATAACCTAACACTCAAATGGAAACCATCCAGATGACTCTAGATGTGGCTCATTGTATCACAATACAAAATCCTGTCAGTCATTCTGAAGTGGCTATTTGCAGAACTGTGCCGAGAGCTGTAGGACATAGACACACCGTCAGACGGAGCAATAGCCATCATTTTACAACAGAACCATCCAAATGGAGGTTATGCTTCGAGAGGCCTATATTAAATGCAATCTAAGGACTCAAAATCACCCTCAGTCAAGGTAATTAAATGTGTTCAGATGAAGTAAGGCAAGACTGAATACTGCTATACATGACATAAGGAGGGACTTAAGAATTTAAGGCTAGAAATTCATCTACATCTTGGATGGCCTGAGGGTGAGTAAATTTTAAGCAAATTTTCATTTTTGGGAAAATTCAAGAGTAAACAAACAGAAAAAAACAGGCTCTTTTAACTGTAGATGGAAACTAAAGCTACCATATTGAGCATCACAATTTCTCCCGTAGCATAACATACAATATAGTAAGAGTAGTATAGTATTTCAAATTCAGTAACTGTGTTTATAAGTGAGTCATTGAATCATCTCCTCAAACGATTTGTTAAAAAAGACTCATCGCAAAAGATTAATTGCAGTTACACCAGTACTGTTTCAGAACAATTCTGCACATGGCTTTGTTTGCCCTTATTTTAGTTAGCTAAGCCAAAGACAAAGTAACTGTCGATATTTTGTATAATATGTAGTTTGCTGAATATTAACTTCTTGTGTACTGTTTATCATGCTTTTTGGTCTGAATGTCAGTAGGCCTGTATAGCACTCGGCCGTGTTTGCAGCATGATTCGATTCTGTGATATTGCTTAATTATGAAATCATAACTTTAATATAGTAATATTATCACAAAAACATTGCCAACAGACTGAGAATAGGAAATGAGCACTGGGAATTTAATGAAAAACACCTGTGTTTTTCTTTAAAACAAAATTATAAATTAAACTAAATAAATAACCTAACACTCAAATGGAAACCATCCAGATGACTCTAGATGTGGCTCATTGTATCACAATACAAAATCCTGTCAGTCATTCTGAAGTGGCTATTTGCAGAACTGTGCCGAGAGCTGTAGGACATAGACACACCGTCAGACGGAGCAATAGCCATCATTTTACAACAGAACCATCCAAATGGAGGTTATGCTTCGAGAGGCCTATATTAAATGCAATCTAAGGACTCAAAATCACCCTCAGTCAAGGTAATTAAATGTGTTCAGATGAAGTAAGGCAAGACTGAATACTGCTATACATGACATAAGGAGGGACTTAAGAATTTAAGGCTAGAAATTCATCTACATCTTGGATGGCCTGAGGGTGAGTAAATTTTCAGCAAATTTTCATTTTTGGGAAAATTCAAGAGTAAACAAACAGAAAAAAACAGGCTCTTTTAACTGTAGATGGAAACTAAAGCTACCATATTGAGCATCACAATTTCTCCCATTCAATTTTATATGAGTGAACCGTCTCCTCCCCTCTGGTTATGCGTTCACCTGGTTGGAAATCACTGCTTTAGAAGTGCAGCAAGAAAAACATTGTCCTCAGGCTCTGCACTGACATACTGCTCACTCAGCTGTGGACAGACCACATTATCATCCGCAGAGTGGAAGAGCAGATAAGTGAGTGCATGAATGTCACAGTTGTGTGTGTGTGTGTGTGTGTGTGTGTGTGTGTGAGTGAGACACAGAAAGGAAGAAGGAGAAAGAGAGAAAGGAGGGAGGATTGTGCAGTTCACCTTAACTTTTAAAAATCTAGAAACATAATAATAGCAGGCATAGAGAGGAGAAGGAGAGAGTGTGTTGCCATGGTTTCATTTTGAATGGCTTTTGAAGGTGGCAGGCGAGAGAAATGACCGGATTGGCCCTCCACAGAGAATGCTGGAAGTCGGGGTGGAAGCTGAAGCTGCGTTCTGATTCAGAAGGTCCCTACACAGTGTTCACTCAGCAGGGAATATCTGTAGAAGTTCAGTTCACCAAACAAAATTTGTTTTTAGGAGTGGCACCCGGTTTGGTCTTCTGCAACTGTAGTCCATCTGCTTCAAGGTTCAACGTGTTGTGCATTCAGAGATAATCTTCTGCATACCACGGTTGTAATAAGAGGTTATTTGAGTAACTGTTGCCTTTTTATCATCTTGAACCAGTCTTGCCATTCTCCTCAGGCCTCTGGCATCAACAAGGCATTTTCACCCACAGAACTGCCGATCACTGGATATTTTCTCTTTTCCTGACCATTCTCTGTAAACCCTGGAGATGGCTGTGTGGAAAATCCCAGTAGATCAGCAGTTTCTGAAATACTCAGACCAGCCCATTCGGCACCAACAACCACGCCATGTTCTAAGTCATTTAAATCAATGTTATTCCCCATTCTGATGCACAGTTTGAACTTCAGCAGATTGTCTTGACCATTTCTACATGCCTAAATGCATTGATTTGCTGCCTAGTTATTGGCTGATTAGATATTTGTGTTAATAAGCAGTTGAACAGGTGTACATAATAAAGTGGCCAGTGTGTGTATATTGAAAAATTGTGCTTTAAGCTCATGTACATAATGTCTAATGACAGTGTGAGGAAATAAGCTGACATCTCTTTTGTTCTACATTTATATTAGGCTTTGTAAAGTACTGAAGTGATGCGCAATGGCTGATGAATAAATTTCTTTCTCCACAGTGAATACAGTGGAGTATCATTTTATGCTGATCATACACACGGCATAGTATTTGAAATCTTAAGATTGCCTAATACCTTGTAATGTCCACTCCACAGAACTCTACTGTTTGATTGGAACATACCTTGAGAAATGTCCTTCTATAATCTGAGAGAGAAACTGACCAGACAGGTGTACAGTATGTAGCTGTGTGAGAGTGAACAACAGAGAGGCCTGTACTATATAGTACCTCTGTATTACACTGATACAAGTGAGTGATCCTGCCATCTTGAGGCACATTCCCAGTCCTTCATGCCCACCATGGGTCTATGTGCACCCAGCTGACAAATGTGTGCACGCATGTCTGTGGGTGTGTGTGCTTGTCCTTGCCACAGGTATGTGTTCTAAATGTGGAGCAGCTTAGTGGCCCACTGTGGAGCAGCTCATATAAAATTAACTGCCAGCTGTTGACCAGGAGGAACGCAATGAAGCATCACTGCAATTATAACAACTGTCTTTTCTTAAAATAACATGCAATTCAAGAGGGAACAATGTAAACTAGGGATAAAAGACTACTACTTTGTAAGGATACAGAATATGATACTTAATTTCAAAGCATTTAACAGTTATTGATATCTTTCTATTCAAAAAGTAAGTGCCATATAAATACCATGGCACATGAATATTATAATAATTCATCATCTGATACCATCAAAGTATCCACAGGACCAGACAGCAGTCATTTTAAACTTCACAGATGCTCCTGTCAAGAATAAACAATCTTACTTAGCTAAAAGTTGCATATTCCTGATGCATTCAAATTTTACGGCTCTACAGCATGTTTCCATTTCTTATATTCAGATGCACCACTTTGGAACTGCTTCTGTCCTGAAAAAGCTAAATTGAAGTATATCAAGCATGAGTGGAGCCAGGCAGTCTGAAAGTGATTGAGACACCTCGTGCACAGCATATTTAAGTCAGGACAGCAGCTTCTCAAATGGCTTGTGTGGATTCCCATTGCTGAGTGCTGAAATCCATAAAACATCTAATATAGGTGTCACAGTGTCTGGTTGTGGTGCCCTGGACTGGCCACTTGAGGGCGCTCTCCTGTTTTTGTGTTATATGTTGTGAACTCCATTTCCCATAGTCCCTTGTCTGTCATTCTGTCTGATCATTAGCACCTGTTTATTATTTCCGATCATTATCACCTGTTAGTCATTTACTCATTATCCCAGCTATATATACCTTGCTCACTCTGTCTGTGAGGGGGGGTAATGTCACAGTGTCTGGTTGTGGTGCCCTGGACTGGCCACTTGAGGGCGCTCCTGTTTTTGTGTTATATGTTGTGAACTCCATTTCCCATAGTCCCTTGTCTGTCATTCTGTCTGATCATTAGCACCCGTATATTATTTCCGATCATTATCACCTGTTAGTCATTTACTCATTATCCCAGCTATATATACCTTGCTCACTCTGTCTGTCATTGCTGCTATTTTGTATTTGTCATCTCGTGTCTGAGTTGGCTATAGTTTACCGTGTTATCTGTTCCTTGCGTTTTGGTTTACCTTTTGCCACGTTTTTGTTCTGTTTTGATTTTGTTATTTTCAATAAACTGCAACAATAAAATAAAATCTTACCTTGTCTCTCCTGGCATTCCGTGACAATAGGACTGACAACTCATCCATTACCTCCTGACCCAATGGAGTGCCAACTATGGCCAATAGTTAACAGCACAATGAATAGATGTTTGTAACCTATAGATTCATCCTGGCAATATGAATCCACTTCTGCTCTCAAAAACACAGTTTGGAGTAACTGCTAATTAGGGGTGTGCGAGGGGTTTGTCGAACAGTTATTGGACAAAGTATTTTGCTGAGTGTGTTTTTGTGCTGGTACCTTGGCTAGTTTATGCCTGTTGTGGACAGCTGACTGAAGCTTTTAATATTCTTCATATTCAGTGCAGTGGTAAGTTCATAAAAGTGGCAAAAATTGCCTACCCAAATTGATTTCCAGGGGCATTTTTAACCTTAATTGTATACGTCATATTCTATGTGAAACATTTCATCAATGATTTCAATTAGAATAAGACACTACAGAGCTGTTAGCATTCAAATGAAACCAGCATAAACAAAATAAATTTGCTCTGTAGAGGTGGCATAGATGCTACATCTGAAGTGGCATATTTACAGACTGTTCAATGCAGCTCAGATGTGGCATGAATACATTTACACTACAATTACAATTGCTCAAATAATACTATGAGATTGTTTTAAAAAATATGAGCTTTGAATATTGAAATATGAAATGATTAAAAAAATGAAATTATATTTTTTAAAACTGCTAGTAAGTGGCGGCAAGTCCCTGTATGAAAGAGTGAGTCATTGAATCGTTTATTTAAACGATTCATTCAAAACCGACCATTCATGCAGAAACAAAGCAAGTTTAATTCAATTAAATTCAATTGAGTTATTGAATAATTCACTCAAAGGATTGGTTCAAAACAGGTTCAGTAATGAAACACCAACTGTGTTGATCGTAGACGTAATGTATAGCTTGTAGAATGGTTCTGTCTGACTTGGTTTTCACTGGCATTCTAATAGGCTACATCACAAAGCGAATGCATGGACTCTTTTAAGGCAAGTTTTTGTTTAGTTGTTGCAAAGTGAGTGATTACATACTCGATAATGCCAGCTTCCATATCCCTACTGCTAATGCAAAAAAAAAAAAAACAGATAGCATAAATATCTTAGTGTGTACAGAGCTGATTGCTTTTGTCTACCCCATAAATTATTGCTGAAGTAGGTCAGTATCCAAAGTATTCTGGGGGGGAAAATGTCACTTTAATTGCACCACATGCTCTCTTAAAACACAATAAATTCACTGGAATGTTCCATGTAACATGGCAACACGAGGTTGTTCTACGTTAACCAATTGGGAGGAAGAGGGATTACACTTCTACACCACGGAAAATAATCCTATAACTACTGATTAGTCAACAAGTCCTGGGGTGTAAACAAACAAATCTCATCTCATCTCATTTTCCACAGAGAAATCTGCATCCACTTTGTCCAAACATCTCGCTTGAAAGCCACACCAAAATAAAATGGAAATACAGAGGTTCTGTACCTTGACCCTGCTCACTGCCTCCTGGGCTTGCATCATCCTGATGTTTTTGGATGGATTTCTCTCCGACAGGAGCTGAGTGGAGCCGAGGTAGTTGGCGGCGAAGATAATCCCATCAATGAGGTCCTCAGGCTCACAGGGGCCCGGCACTGTTAGAGGGGAAGCGTTGAGAATTCATTATTAAAACTATTTGTTGTGTTGCCACCTCCTCTGTAGACCACCTCACAGTGACTGATAAGGTATATGAGTGTGAGCTTATCAGGCAGAAAAGTTGCATGCAGGTGTCGTGTGCATGAAAGTGTGTGCAAATATGTGTGTGTTCTCAATTCCATCCCACTGTGAGGGCTGAAAATTGTACCACAGGAGCCAAGGTGGCCACATGAGGAAAAGCAGGGTGTGCTGGGAGTATTCTGCTGGTGTGATATGGAAATGTGGACGTCATGATACCCACCAAGGGATACATTTTGCTGCCATCATTCAGGCACAAGGTTTAAATTTGACAGAACTCTATCCTTTTAATAGAAAGCAGAATTTGTTCCCAAAAGTAAGGCATGACAGCAGCAATACATTCTCAGACTTGCGTAAACCAAAAATAAGCTTGTGGTCAATCGATTGTCCTGCTTTTCCAGAACTCTCTTTTACTTCCTGCTATAGTTTGTGAATATTCCTCTAGCTGAGCATCCACTAATGTGCCCTTATATTAGCAAACACGACTCCTCTAATTAATGTCTCACCACTGCAACCCATTAAAACAGCTTACAAATTCTGTCCGCATTTCAGCATGTAAATCCACTGAGACATAATGCTTTCTTCTGTGCGGCTCTCTAATCTCCTCACTCTGAGTTGGTTTGGTGAATTTGATTTGTTTTTGACTTGATTTAATTTGGATAGAATAAAACTTTTGGGGGCAGATTATCAAATGCAGAAAAAATAAAAGATAGGAGATGCTCGCTTACCATCCACGAAGCTGGGAAATGAGGCCGTCTTCTTTGTTGGCTAGGAAACAGAGAAACAGTGTTTGATGTATGAAAAGAGATGAGTGATGCTCACAACATACAGCATACTTATTAAGGTTTATACCTTTTAGGAACTCAAAGAAAAACAATCTCTGGGTTAACTAGATGAACAACATATATTTTATAAAACATATAATAAAATACAAAAAATAATAAATATAAACAATATAATAAAAACATACAAATATACATTATATACAAATTTTTAAACAGTTTCAGTTCTTGAACAATTGATTGCCTTTATATGCGAGTCACTGAATCATTCCCTCAAATAATTTGTTCAAAAACACTGATTTATTCAAATAAGCGGTTGAATTTGGGGTAGCATAACATACAATATAGTAAGAGTAGTATAGTATTTCAAATTCAGTAACTGTGTTTATAAGTGAGTCATTGAATCATCTCCTCAAACGATTTGTTAAAAAAGACTCATCGCAAAAGATTAATTGCAGTTACACCAGTACTGTTTCAGAACAATTCTGCACATGGCTTTGTTTGCCCTTATTTTAGTTAGCTAAGCCAAAACAGACAAAGTAACTGTCAATATTTTGTGTAATATGTAGTTTGCTGAATATTAACTTCTTGTGTACTGTTTATAATGCTTTTTGGTCTGAATATCAGTAGGCCTGTGTAGCACTCGGCCGTGTTTGCAGCATGATTCGATTCTGTGATATTGCTTAATTATGAAATCATAACTTTAATATAGTAATATTATCACAAAAACATTGCCAACAGACTGAGAATAGGAAATGAGCACTGGGAATTTAATGAAAAACACCTGTGTTTTTCTTTAAAACAAAATTATAAATTAAACTAAATAAATATCCTAACACTCAAATGGAAACCATCCAGATGACTCTAGATGTGGCTCATTGTATCACAATACAAAATCCTGTCAGTCATTCTGAAGTGGCTATTTGCAGAACTGTGCCGAGAGCTGTAGGACATAGACACACCGTCAGACGGAGCAATAGCCATCATTTTACAACAGAACCATCCAAATGGAGGTTATGCTTCGAGAGGCCTATATTAAATGCAATCTAAGGACTCAAAATCACCCTCAGTCAAGGTAATTAAATGTGTTCAGATGAAGTAAGGCAAGATTGAATACTGCTATACATGACATGAGGAGGGACTCTACAGCAAGGGATGCATACAAACAGAATTCCTTCGGGTGAATACTTTGTGGGTTATTACCATTATGTTTTGACTTATTGGGTGAGCGTTCCCTAATTTGCAGAATTAAATATTTATAAGAGATTTTAAAAAAAAAATAAAAAAAAAACTGAAATGGCTTTTTAACAATTATGACTGTGAACATTTTAATAAGGTTTAACAATAAATATTCTTGATATTCATGACCCTAATTAACAAATTCTCATGTCTCACTCACTACCTCCTACTATATCAACACATGGGGGAGGATGGTGGCAAGCTAGTACAACAGCTGAGATATGCCAGGAAAAAAAGCAAAGAGAAACTGTCTAAGAAAGCCAGAGAAATGTGGCATAAATAAATGACAGCCTCACACTGACTAGAATAGCTCTGATTGAAATGTGCAGTGATTATGTGGGGTGCATACTGTCAGATATTGATTGGTTAATGTGTTGTATGATTAAAGGCTCACCTCCGGGACATTGTTGTTCTCCAGTGGTCTATTGAGATCAGACCGCTGCTGCTTCCTTGGCTGTTCTGCACTGTTAGACACCTAGAAAGAATTTAAATTGAGAGAAATGAGTGACAAATGAGTGAAGGGTGAGATGTGACATGTACAGAGGACAAAAAAGACACAGACGATGGGTTGCAGGCCACTTTATGAACAGCATTAACAATTTGATGCGTGTCAGAAGCAAAAGGCCAATGGGAACGCTTTATGCAGCATAACGAACATTTTTCGAACACAATTGTATTGAAACGCTTTGGTAAAATGAAAATATGTTGTCTTTACCTGGAAATGCACAGTGCCTAAAAAGACACTTTTACACTTTGTCTATCTGCAGGGGAGTTTAAGTCTCAAATGAGCACTCTGTCTACTTCACATAAGGACATTATTACTTGATGAAATTAATTTGTTGCCTGACAGGATAAAATGTAATCTCCTCATTGCCCAAAGGCAATAAAGAAGCAGGAGTGTAATAGAACTTCACAAGACATTCACTGGACCACTGAGGCAATCAGACTAAATCTCACCCCTTCACCTATTTCCCCCTTGGAAAGATTTAATTTCCTATTCTGTTTTGAAAATGCAAAGTAAGGTATTTTGAAGGAAATATCTAAGAAAACCTCATTTTTCAAACTCAATTAGAAAGTCAGGACCTCCTCTCATTTTTCAGCAAACCAGACTATTGGCTTTATTACTCACTTAGTGACTTTAGGCAGAGGTTTCTAGAAATTAGTCAGTTTTCATTTTTGGGTTGTTCAGGCAAAAAAAAAAAAAAACACACACACACACACACACACACACAATGTACCTGAGCGAGAATAATGGGACGGAATTTAAAAAGCTTCTCAAGGTAATGGAAATTTGTTTATATTTGGGGATTTCAAGAAATTGCTTTTGATTAGGGTCCCCTTCATGTCTAGGTTACAATGAAACGGTTACAATTTCTGTCAGATTACTTTCTTTCATCCTTTTCATCTTGCCGCTCAAACTGAGCACTTTCCCCTTGAAATGAGCGAGTAAATGATAATAACGGCCTTTTCTCTATAATTGTCTTTGGAACTACATCCAAAATTATGTAAAAATACATTGACATCACATTAAAGAAAACATTCTATGCCATCTCCAAATATCACATATTAAGCATCAGCTCTTAAGAGCATAAAAAAACTACATCATTACACACTGCTCAGCTACCAAGGTTTTCAGGTTCACTTTTGGGCATAAACAAGCACTAATCTCGTTTACTCAAATGCCACTTGCATTTAAATGAGGGCTGTCAACATTCACATTAATATTTAACTATAATAATGAATATGTATATTTCAGAGAGCCCTTTGGGGATGATCTTTTTTATTAAATTAAAATAAATAACATTTAATATTACATTAATATTTCAGACTGTTTAACTATTTAAACCTTTTAAAAGGAAACAGAAGTCTGTCCAAGTTTTGCTGTCATTGTTTTCCTAGGGGCCAAAAACAAGAATTGAATACATTTATTCAGCAAGAATGCATTAAACTGATCAAAAATACATTTATGATGTTACAAAAGATTTCTAATTCAAATAAATGCTGTTCTTTTAAACTTTCCTGAAAAAGAGTTTAATGGTTTTCACAAAAATACAAAAGGCAACACAACTGTTTTCAACATTGGTAATAATAAGAAATGTTTCTTAAGCATAAAATCAAAATAATATTGTTTTCTAAAAGATCATGTGACACTGAAGACTTGAGTAATGACTGCTAAAAACAGCTTTGTCACGACAGGAATAAATTATACTTTAAAATATATAATGTGTTATTATGAAATGTAAAAAATATTTTACAATATTACTGTTTTCACTGTATTTTTGACCAAATAAATACAGCCTTGGTGAGAATTAGAGACTACTTTCAAAAACATCTTACCAGCCCCAAACTTTTGAACAGTAGTGTATAAATGTCACAGACCAGATAGGTACACTTACAGTAACCTATTACATCCATGAATCCAAAATGCTCAAAGTGAGATGGTAGAGTACTCAGAGCCAATAAGAGATATACAGTATATATTCCATCCACTCCTTCTGCAGAATATTAGTCCGAAATAAATTGAATACATTGATAAATTTCATATTTATATTTCATATTTACTGAGCTAATTTATTCTGTTTTCACTGAACCGTGTATTTCATTTAATAAGCTGCTACAGATACAATTACAGGTTGCTATGCAAATTCGCCTACCTGCTCTCTCACGTGGTCCTGCGTCCATCTCTGTCTCTCCTCTGGTGTGTGAGGTCGTACCTTAAAGTTCCTCTGGAGCTCAGGATTGTGTCTGGCAGGGGGAATGTTGAGGGATTTGGGTCTGCCGTCATGACGGTGAGGCTGAGGGTATGGGGCAGGGGCAGGGGCGGGCTCGGGTTTGGAGCGTGTCTCTGGCTGGTAGCCATTCGGTGCTGGATCAGGCACCAGTTCCTCTGGACTCTGATCAGTGCCGCTGCTAAGACTGCCCATACTCATGCTCATCTTAATCTCAGCTACTATCTGATCAATATCCTCCTCTGCCTCCTCTCCGGTTTCTCCGTCTGTGCCCTTATGCCCCCTGTACGGTGACACACGCACAGAGTTTCCATTGTCCTCCGTGGCATAGTAGTCTCCTGCGTAACCATCTCTGTCTTGCCCCACCTGCGGTTCTTCTTCCTGATCAGGACAGTAGCCCTCACTTCCTTCAACATCCTGCACTTCTTGATCTTCATCAGGAGGTGGAATCTGTTCCTGGTGGGGATCCGGATAGTGTTGGTGGTGATCGAGGACAGGTTCGGGTCTGCCGTCGTACAGCTGCTGGTCAGAGTCCTGCTCGAGTACTTCGCAACGCACTTCTCCATCATCACCATGTGCATTGTCCTCTCCCTCCACCCATTCCTCAACCGCTTCTTGGCACTCATCCGTGTCCGGAGGTGGCTTCATGTGAGTGTCCGGGTGTCCGTACTCAGGCTCATTACAGTCCATTCCCTCCAGGTAGCTGTCATCCTCAGGACAATAGCGGATATAATACGTAACACCTTCATCCTCCTCCGGTAGCCCTTCGTCGAAATCATCCTCTTCTTCATCAGAAGTATTGTTGACATAGTCTGAGCTAGAGTCTCCATCCAGACTGTCCGGGTGGCTGTGGTAGTCTCTGTGGGCGTGGTCTGGAGTGGTGGGCGTGGCTGGCCGGCTGTCTGTCAAATCTGCCTCCTCTTGGTTGTGGTAGGAGTGTTGGGACACCTCAGGGTCCCGGCGCTCGTCATACTCCTCCTCAGGGTGCACAGGTTCGGGGTATGGGGCTGGGCAGGAGCGTAGAGGTGAAACGTGAGGTTCTGTGGCCATGCTGCTGTTGGTCCCTGGCCTCTTCCTCTGAGCCATTGAGAACTGCTCACAGGCCGATCATCACTGGAAACTTTAATCCTGACAAACAAAAGTAATCAACACTTATATTGTATAAAAACAGTCAATTTAATACATGAAAGTTGACAACAAAACAATGACAAATAATAAAGAGCACATGCAGGAAATTCCCTTGTTTTGAGCAGTTAACTTCTTCACAATGTATCTGACCAACCAACGTGAGTCTATACATAAAGGAAGTGTTCTTGTAGCTCATATAGTTTAGTATGGCACTAACATTGCCAAGGTTGTGGGCTCAATACCCTGGGAACACACTAATAAACACTGTGTAGAAAAAAATGTATGTCACTTTCAAACAATGCATGTGCCAAATGCAATACTACCATTCAAAATTTTAGTTAAAAAAAAGTTAGTTAAAAAATAAATAAATAAATACTTTTATTCAGCAAGGATGCATTAAATTGATTGAAGGTGACAGAAATCTTTTGCAACATTATAAAAGTCTTTACTATTTAAAATAAACGCTGTTCTTTGAACTTTCCATACCAAAGAATCCTGAAAAAAAAAAAATCCATCACGACTTTCATTATTTATTATATTAAGCGCCACAACATGCAGTGTATAACAATAATAAATGCTTCTTGAGCACCAAATCAACATTAGAATGATTTCTGAAGGATCATGTGACGCTGAAGACCAAAGTAATGACTGCTTTGCTATCACATTTTAAAATATATTAAAACAGAAAGCAGTTATTTTAAATTGCTATAATATTTCACAATATTCATGTTACTGAATTTCTGATCAAATAAATGCAGCTTTGGTGAGAATAAGATATTTCTTTTGAATAGTGTATATGTAGGGATAATTACAGTTTAGCACCAAGCATTTGGCAATAAGACCTGTGTTTCCAGTGAAGTCTTCAGAGTCGTACAACAGTCTGAACAGAACACACACAGGTCTTGATGTGTGATACTGAACAGTTGAGCTGTAGCACATCCACATATTCAAGCACTGTTGGGTGTATTGATCACTGAGTGGAGGCACAATCTCTTCTCAGCTCTCAGCACCTGATCAATTTCAGTCATCCTCTGACTGATGTTCATTCCACATGTACTCCAGCACCATCATTGAACCACTCCAGCTGAGAAGATGTGAAGAACAACACCTGTTTTCTCAGTCTTGACTTTCAAAGTGCCCAAAGCAGCCTAATTAACTCATCAGCATAATGGCAATTTAAATATTTGAACCATTACACTGACATATACAGTTGTTTTCTTGGCAGAATCTACTAAATAAAACAGGAGTCTTGTCGCGAATCCGGTCTATGGACTTCCGTTTGTTCACCACCAGAGGACACTATCCACCACATGTACTCTCACACTGCACAGTTCACCCCGGACTCCATTTCCCATGATTCCCTATCCAGGAACTAATCACACACTCACACCTGTTTCCAATCTGGACCATTATTTAAGCAGCACTCAGACTCACATAGACTGCCGAGTAGGGCTGGGTATCGAGTTCAATACTTTTTAGGCACCGACCGAATTGCCTCGATACCATCGAGTATCGAAAAACGTCTCGTCGTTCGGTACCAAATTTCGATACCTAAGGGGTTAATCTCATCAGCGTCACTATGTAATCTTGTTAAAATTGATTTCATAAAATTGGTATCGAAAAAAGTATCGTTCAGGAACCGGTATCGAAGTTAAGGTATCTGTATCGGTATCGAAAATTTTTGAACGATACCCAGCCCTACTGCCGAGTATTGTTTGCGCTTATCTCGGTGTTTAGCAATAGCAACATTACGGAGTCATTCCAAGTTTTTCTAGTCTAGTCTAGTTCATTGCCTGTTTCACCCGTGTTTTGATCCTAGCCTGTTTCCCTCATCTTCTCTGTTCTCTGCCTGCCCTAAACTGGGCCTATATTTCTTGGATTATCCCTTTGTCTTGCCGTTTCGGACTTTGTTTGCACCTCGCCTGGACTCAGTGGCGGACTGGCCATCTGGAGCACTGGGAGTTTTCCTGGTGGGCCGCTGTACAATGTGCGGCACTTTGCGTAAATATATATATAAAAAATGAATTGTAGTAAATGTACGTATATCCTTCCACCGGCCAAGACGAATGGCCCACGCGGCCCACTTGATTAAAAAATTCTAATTAATTTAACATGCTCCGGCTCAGTGCAGCGGCTCAAAAGCGCTCGTCAATGTCAAAATGTTTGAAATAGCCAATCAAAGTATAGAAGGTGGGATTTACTGTTCACAGACGCTGAGCTGCGCGCCACTTGAATGCGAGCTGAGGTAAGATGCAAGCACCTAAACATGACGAGACAATTTAGCAATATTTGCCAACCGTTTACGAAAAAAAAAAAGTTAAACGACAGACATTAATTTTCAGGAATACAAATTACTACTGGCCTTTTCAAATTTCTCAGATTTTAATGCCATTTACGTTATTCGTCACAATGTACATATTAGCAGTTTTCAGCAGACATGAGATAAGAGTTAATGTAGCTATATCTCTATAAAGGCTTTCTTGCGTGATTTCACATGTCTAAGAAAATGTTTAAAAATCTATAAAAATTCTCAATCTTACTCTAGAATATTGTAAATCTGAAGACTTTTGCTTTCGAGTGCTGTGCATAGGAAAGTGATTTATATTATAGGTCTAATAAAAATATAATTTGCTTATTAATTCACATGCATTATTTTATATAGCCTACACACTGGTGGTTAAAAGTATGAAATAATTAAGGCTTTGTATTTATTTATTTGAAAGAAGATGAAAAATACAGTAAAAACAATACAATTATGAAATATTACACTTAAAATAGTGGTTTTCTATTTAGGATATTTTAAAATGTAATTTATTTCTCTGATCAAAGTTGAATTTTCAGCATCATTAGTCTTCAGTGTCCCTTCAGAAATCATTTTAATGCTGCTTAATTTGCTGCTTAATCATTATCAGTTAAAGAACAGCATTTATTTGAAATTTAAGTACTTCGTAATATGTGTAAATATCTTTACTGTCACTTAAATCAATTTAATACAACCTTGTTGAAGAAAAATATTAATTTATATTTTTTAATCGTACCCAAGACTGAATGGTATCACATTTTCCACAAAAATATGAAGCAGCACAACAGTCAACATTCAACATTCATAATTATCAGAAATGTTTCTTGAGCAGCAAATCAACACAAGAATGATTTCTGAAGGATCATGTGACACTGAAGACTGGAGTAATGACTGCTGAAAATTCAGCTTTGATCACAGCAATAAATTATATTTTACTATATATTCGCATAGACGACAGCTATTTTAAATGGTAACATTATATATTTCACAGTACTGTTTACTG
>NW_015641476.1:177963-183754 GCF_001515625.1 Sinocyclocheilus rhinocerous | reverse complement strand
AAATGTAATTTATTTATGTGATCAAAGCTGAATCTTCAGCATCATTACACCAGTCTTCAGTGTCCCTTCAGAAATCATTTTAATGCTGCTTAATTTGCTGCTTAATCATTATCAGTTAAAGAACAGCATTTATTTGAAATTTAAGTACTTCGTAATATGTGTAAATATCTTTACTGTCACTTAAATCAATTTAATACAACCTTGTTGAAGAAAAATATTAATTTATATTTTTTAATCGTACCCAAGACTGAATGGTATCACATTTTCCACAAAAATATGAAGCAGCACAACAGTCAACATTCAACATTCATAATTATCAGAAATGTTTCTTGAGCAGCAAATCAACACAAGAATGATTTCTGAAGGATCATGTGACACTGAAGACTGGAGTAATGACTGCTGAAAATTCAGCTTTGATCACAGCAATAAATTATATTTTACTATATATTCGCATAGACGACAGCTATTTTAAATGGTAACATTATATATTTCACAGTACTGTTTACTGAATTTTTTCATCATCAAAATAATCTGTATACCCTTTTCCACAATTGGAGCTCTATTCCTTAAAATAATAGATGTCAAGCTCCTGCAAAAGTACAAATACTGTATATTACCAATAGAAAGGCACCATAAAAAAACAGTCCGCATTCTGCACTATTCAAGACGATAACAGAGCATTGTGCCATATGGACTGATAATATTGGTATTTAACTTTAGTGATATTAAACTGTCCCTCGTAAAAATTCTTAAATTATTTACTATTTGCCATTTACACCAGGAAAGACAAATTATAATGTAAAGAATGCCAGTCATTTATGGTGTGGTGCAGTGTGTTGCGGACCGGGGTTGGTGGGCCGCTCTGTACTAAAATGTCCAGGGCCACTTTTTGGCCCCAGTCCGCCCCTGCCTGGACTTTTGCCTGTTTGTGGATTACCTGTTTGCTTCGCCCTCTGGATTACGTTCGCCGTCGATTGACCCATGCCTGTTTTAGGATTACTCTTTTGTTTTGCCCTGTCTAGGCTATATCTGTTTGCTGGTATTGACCACTGCCTGTTTTTCACCATGTCTTGGAATAAAGCTTTACATATGGATCGGCACGCCTCTTGTCTCGCTGACTCTGTAACAAGTCTATAGTAATTATTATTATTATACTTTTAAATATTTTGTAATGAACATTTAGTATTTTTTATAAATAAATAAATAATTTAATGACAAATATAAATATTATTTCTAGCAAATATGGAAAAAAACTTTTATAAACCTATACACAGGTGTGGGGTCAGTAAGATTTTTACATGTTCTTGAAAGAAGTCTCTTATGCTCATAGAGGATGAATTCTATTTCAGTATATTTTTTAAATATATGTAATTTATTCCTGTCATGGCAAAGCTAAATTTTCAGCAGCCATTACTCTAGTCTTCTGTGTCACATGATCCTTCAGAAATCATTTTAATATGCTGATTTGACACTCAGTTGTACTGCTTAATATTTTGATATTTTTTTAGCATGATTTGGTGAATATAAAGTTCAAAAGAACAGCATTTATTTGACAGATTTTTTGTCACTTTTGATCAATTTAATGTGTCCTTGCTGAATAAAAATAAAATAAATATTAATTTATTAATTAAAATAATAATAATAAATCTTACTATCTCCAAACTTTTGAATGGTAGTGTATAAAAAAAAAAAAAAGATCATTATTTTATGGTTAGGCCAGTGGAATTGTTGGCAGTAAAAATGAGGGGGGGAAATGACCCAAATGGGCCAGCCGAAAAGAAAACCCTTACTGTTAAGCACTGACCATAGTATCAATAAATGTACTGTCTTTTGTAGAAAAATCTCTTTTTGCTGGCTCTTGAACATTAAGATCTTGACATCTTGGGACCCACGGAAATGCTAGGATAAATCTTACATGCCTAAATTGCAGTTTGAAAAGATGTGAACATGACAGAAAGAATGGTTGACGTTTCCTGTCAGAAGCTTGTAAGAGTAGGCAAGACAAATTTCACCAACATAAAAAAGCAATTAGATGTCAGTGTTCGGAGATAAATCATGACAATAGCGGCTGTAGAGGTTGCATAATCACACACACAATGTAAAACTCAAATCAAACGTGCAATGGTGCTGGTGTAAATCTTGTTCACTCTCTCACAGACACACACATGCACACAATACCATGTTGCTGTCTCCGTCAGATGCCTGCAACAACAGCTTACGGAGAGACTTTTATTGCTGCTTTCCCTTTTGTTCATCCTTTCTCCCTGCCTTTAATTACGCCTTCCATCACCAGTCATTGTGGGTTCAATAAAATTTGTACATGTTCTTGAAAGACGTCTCTTATGCTCACTGAGGTTGAATTCTATTCGAACATATTTTAAAATGTAATTTATTCCTGTGATAGGTGAATTTTTAGCAGCCATTACTGTAGTCTTCAGTGTCACATGATCCTTCAGAAATCATTTCAATATGCTGATTTGGCGCTCAGTTGAGTTGTACTGCTAAATATTTTGATTCTTACCATTTTTGATAAATGTAATGCGTCTTTGCAGAATAAAAATATTAATTTCTTTCAAATAATAATATTAAAATAAAAAATAAATCTTACCGACTCCAAATTTTGAATGGTAGTGTATAAAAAAATAAGATGATTTTATGGATGGAGCAGGGGAAATGTTGGCAGTAAAAATTAAGAAAAAAAAATGACCCAAGTCGGTCAGCTGAAAAGAAAACCCTTATTATTAAGCACTGAAAATAGTATCAATAAATGTAATGTCTTTTGTAGAAAAATCTCTTTTTGCTGGCTCTTGAACATTAAGATCTTGACATCTTGGGACCCACGGAAATGCTAGGATAAATCTTACATGCCTAAATTGCAGTTTGAAAAGATGTGAACATGACAGAAAGAATGGTTGACGTTTCCTGTCAGAAGCTTGTAAGAGTAGGCAAGACAAATTTCACCAACATAAAAAAGCAATTAGATGTCAGTGTTCGGAGATAAATCATGACAATAGCGGCTGTAGAGGTTGCATAATCACACACACAATGTAAAACTCAAATCAAACGTGCAATGGTGCTGGTGTAAATCTTGTTCACTCTCTCACAGACACACACATGCACACAATACCATGTTGCTGTCTCCGTCAGATGCCTGCAACAACAGCTTACGGAGAGACTTTTATTGCTGCTTTCCCTTTTGTTCATCCTTTCTCCCTGCCTTTAATTACGCCTTCCATCACCAGTCATTACAACAACTAATTATCATTGTGCTTCTGCTCCTCCAATCTTACAGCGCTCTGAGCGTGTGTGTGTGACACTGCATGAATTTGTCGACTCATAGAACCTTTTATTGTCTACACACATACCGCAGCTTTTAATGAAGCCTTGATTTTTTTGTGCCTTCACATACTATAGCACATTCAACCCTTATTAAACTCATCATCATATTTAAACCCTGTCTGAATGATCATTTTTCACCTCTCAGAACAACACCTCTTTGAAGAAATCACTGTTTTCTCTCCACCTGTTATTTAGGAGCATATATCACAACAAGTACTTTATGAGCCCTCCCCCATCTTCTATCAATCATTCCCAACCGACACTCTGGTAACTAAAGGCAACAGCCTCCCAAAGGCACCCCTGACCTTTCACCTCATTGTTCAGACATAAGACACACCTAGGAATAATGTCTGGAGTGTGGTTAACCGAATTTATCACACACATACACACACACACACATATAGCGTACATATCATTTCCATTTACTGAAGCTGAATACATTACCATGCCAATGACCAGACTGTCAGGAAAGATGCACAAGAAATCATTCTCATCTGCATGGAACAATCGGGATCACGTTCATTTATGCACATCATGTTTGAAACATAAGGGCATTAAAGCAGCACAGCAGACAATATACTAAAATTAACTCAACCAAACAGACCAAACTGTAATTCAAGCTTATTTGGGTTTTAAATATAAATGCTAAAATGATTTTAAATCCCTGGACTAAAAATGTTATTAAATAAAACAGCTGACACCGTCGTTTAAAGACACCCAAAAATGAAAATTCTGTCATAATTTACTCACCCTTGTGTCTTTCAAATGTTTATGGCTTTCTTTCTTCTGTGGAACACAAAAGAATGTCTCAGTGTTTTGTTTTGTTTTTCTTTTGACAGTCAACGAGGTCCAGAACAGCCCCATTGAGTTTCATTGTATGAAACATGGCTTAACAATTAAATAATTTTACTAAATAATATCACTATATACAGTATATTACAAAGGCTTTGTTGGCCAGTGCTGTGCAGCACCCATGACACACACTGAAGCTGTGCGATACCACACACACTTGGCAGTTCATGGCTCAGGCTTCATTTAGCATGGGAACAGAAATCCTGCAAATTACCCAGAACCGTTTTGTTAATTGGCCACAGAACATTTTAATTGAAAATTGGCATAAAACTGCTGTGGACTCCTGCAGAGAACTTTACAAGCTCCAACTAGATCAGACACAACAAATGGCTGTAAAATGCCTTTTTTAGTCCCATGCGCAAATGACAAGAGATGAGCAAACCTATGGAGTAGATTTAATACGACTTAAATGCAAAAAAATAAATAAAAATCTGAATACACGTTTTCCCAGATAACGTATATCTCCAGTTATCATTTACCTCTCTGTGCCATTTATACATAAAATGCATTAAAATCAATTGCCAAATAGAATAGCATTATGAGGTCATGTGACTGTAGCATAAATATTACATGTAGACAGTATAATGTGCAGTATGCAGTATACTAGAATCCATTCCCCCCCCCCTGTATTTTCTGCTCTCTATGGCAAAAAATAACAACAGAGCATTTTGAATGCTTTTCACAGAGGTCACTGGTAAGACTCAGTGAATAAATCTCATCCCACAGTTCATTCTTTCAGTTAAAATCTATCTTTATTCGATAGTTGAACCTTGCTGTAATGCATTCCATTGTAGTTGTGTACCAAAAACTAATATAAAAAATGATGATGCTGGAATTTTAGTTTGGACTCTGGAGGACAGAATTCACAAATAGTATTCTAATTTAAGAACCATTGTTTAAACCAAAAACACTGTTACAAATACAAAACCACTGCTAGAGAAAACAAGCATCTATGCCATCAGACTTTTGATCCAGAACCTTATAGTTACTGATGACGAGAGTGATGTAGTAATGTTCAGTGTGAAGCTTACACTGCGATGTACCGGAGAGAAAACAGATTTGACCATCTGATTTTCAATATTTTAAAAATATTTGGACTTTATATCGAAAAATTACCTCAACTTAGCACCTGCAAGCTTGTTAGCTAGACAGTTAGCATCAGCTAACAATATTTACTTATTTTCAGTATGGTTATGAATAAACATTCATATCTGTCTACTCGGCTAGTTAATCCAAACAATATAAAAATTTATACTGTTGATAAACAATATAAAAACAGACGTCACATAGGGCTAAATGCGTAGCATTTTAAAGGGGTCATATGATGCGATTTCAATTTTTCCTTTCTCTTTGGAGTGTTACAAGCTCTTGGTGCATAAAGAAGATCTGTAAAGTTGCAAAGACTAAAGTCTCAAATCCAAAGAGATATTCTTTATAAAAGTTAAGAGTCAGCCACACCTACCTAAAACGGCTCGTTCTAACACGCCCCCACATATCTACCTCACTATGTGGGAAGATTCGCATAACGCCGCCCAAATGTTCACGCAAAAAAAGAAGGCGTAACTTTTATTCTCGATGTAGTATTGTTGTTGCCGCCGCC
>NW_015641476.1:165568-176147 GCF_001515625.1 Sinocyclocheilus rhinocerous | reverse complement strand
ATTGACTTATTTTCAGCATGGTTATGAATAAACATTTATATTTGTCTACTCGGCTAGTTGATCCAGATACATAGTAACTTAGTTTATGTGTGCTGACAAACAATATAAAAACAGACGTCACATAGGGCTAAATGCGTAGCATTTTAATGAAACTGTTAACGTTACGGCAGCGGGGAATATGAACGTGCATTAGTTATTTTAATCTGTGTTATTTTAATGTTTTTTGACCTAAAACATAGAGACTCTGATGTTAATGTGTCTGCATTCAAGCATTTCAGTGGGCTTAAACAGATCACCCTTTACAGCAGATTTAGTTCACAAACAACTGACAGTTTTGACCTAAATATGATTTTCAGTTACAATAATTAATCCTAAAATTCGACATTAGTAACTTACTTTTAGCAGCATCAGTCGCGCGCGCGCGCTCACAAGATCTCCCGGTTCTTACTTGTAAGTTCAGTTCACTGGAGCCTCGCACTAAACGGTTCATTTGAATCAGTGAGTTGTCGACTCGAGAACAGCTGCAATCGGTTCATTCTAATTCCTTAATGAATCGTTTGGTGCGATTTGCGAACCGATTTAAAAGGTTCATTGAAAAGAATCAGTTCGTTCTTGAATCAGACACCGCTTCTGCGTGTCGGAGCACGTGATATATTATAAGAAGTAACGATATGTTTTATGAAATGTAGTGAAGTAAAAAGTACGATCTTATGCTTTGGAATGTAGTGAAGTAAAAGTAAAAGTTACTCAAAATAAAATGACTCCAGTAAAGTACAGATACATGAAAAATGTACTTAAGTACAGTAACGAAGTAAAGCTACTCCGTTACTGTCCACCACTGACTGAAATGAAGCGTTTGTGACAACCAGTCCTGGTGTCCCTTTCACCAAATTACATCACATGACCCAAACAATGTTTCAGTAGGCATTCTAATGATTAAAACCTTGAAATAACTACAGAAAGTCCAGAAACAATATGTGAAGAGTGCTTGTCTGAGGTGTTTTGGAAAGATACATTCATTTACTGGTTTCCCGGAACCTATGCCGCATCAGTATGATGCATGATTTCAATTTAACAGCCACTGAAGCCATACATTATCTGTAGGGTAAAAGACTTACAGCACAAGCACCCTTTCATGCTCAAAATACCAGTCAAAAGCTTGAGTAACACTGCAAAGTTCCTCCCAGTATGAATGTTTTTTTTTAATATATTTAACGATCCATATTAAGTAAATTATTATATTGTTCTCCCTCCAATTTTGATTTGTGTCCTGAGGTGCTTCATAATTGTCATATTTAAGCACATAATGTCATTAGCAAGCTATGAAACTTTGAGCAGTGCCTCAAATGCATGAAACTTAGACTCAAAAAAGTGTTCTGTGCCAAGCAAAACAGCCAAAAACCAGATTTGCAGACTAGCAAAAAAATTTTGTTTCCAATGAGCAGCAGTAAAGGCCAGATACATTTGGTTACAAAACAGAAAGGGGGTAAACAAGCCTACACACTGTGCTAATTATTTCCTGGAGATTTCCCAAACATCCCCAGCTTTAACTGAGCTAATGTGACTGTGAGTCTGGTTTATGTGTTGTTGTACTGACCTACACACACTGGAGGATAATTGCGTGGATTCAGCTGACACGCTGACAATGTGAAAATTAGGTTTCACAGCTGGACATACACGATTGTATAACAAGACAGATATGCCATAAGAGTTTCAATAAATAAACCATTTGCATTTTATCGCATTTTGTGTGGAATAAACCCTGTTGGAGACACATTAACAATGAGTGTTTAGCTTGTTATATGAAGCATTTGTAATAACACTGATGATGCAACACAATGGTAAAAACAAAGGTGCTCTGGTAATTCTAAAACATGATTTGCCGGGTTTCTTTGCTAATGACAGTGTGGATGAGAAGGTTACTGTCGACAGGGGTCCTCATTACCAAAATCATAGAAGCAGAGGGAACTCTGGGTAGAAGTCCAAAGGGCCAAGCACAGACAAACATTAATCTGTTCTTGTCCTTGGCAGTGTGAGCTACAGAATTGAATTTCATGGACTAAGGTGTTTAAACAACCGGAGAGAGTTACAGTGAAGCTGTGATATTGATGAGAGTGTCCATTGTATACTACGAATGGGAGAAAGGATCACCAAATTGCCCCCAATTTGGTTAAGAAATGTTTAATCAAAATTAAATTAAAAAATACAAAATAAGCATCTTAATTTTGGGGAGATTTTTGAAAGAAAACATTGTAGCATACTACTGTCCAAACTGTTTTATCATTGCATACAGTAGTTTATACTGTTTCACAAACTAAATAGTAGGCAGTATACAGTGTATACTGTGTAGCATGTAGTACGCAGCCTGATGATATTCCAAAAAAGTACTTTTACACAGTATACACGGTTTCCACTGTATATATGACATATTAAAGACACTTGTGCCCATTTATTGTGCTGTGTTATTAATAATCCTGCTCAGTAATGTAATCAACTCACTAATTCTCACCAAAACCGCACAGAAGATTGCAATAAATAGCAAAAAGTTTCTTTCATTCTTTTGAATTTTATGGACATAAATAAACTCTTGCTTCAAAAAAAATATTTTTGTCTATTGCTCGACTTTTCAACTTAAACTGCTTTATTTTGGACATGCACAGATAAACAGATATAAAAGAATATTCCATTCCATACAGTATATATGGAATATTCTTTTATATCTGGAATTTTCATATCTGGGATTTTTTTTATAAATAGAAAGTTCAAAAGAACAGCATTTATTTGAAACAAAAATCTTTTTTTTTTTTTTATTCAATTCAAACACCAACACATTAATCCGAACTAGGGATACTAAAAGTCAATGATTCACTGCAATCATTTCACTTTCTTCTCAGCATCAGAAAAAAAGGAATTAGGACACGAGCTACACATCTGTGAGCGCAGGACAGACTGTGAATGAGTCCATTTGAAACTCAGAGGTGATGAGAACTGAGATGAGTTCAATTCCCACTGTGCAATTCTTCATCCTCCAGTTCCTCCTGCATGTCTGGGCAGGCATCATCATGCAGGCATCTTCACTTTCAGCAGTGTATTCCAGCGTGAGAACGGAAGAGTGATGCCTGGCACAGCCATAGTGGTGTGCTGCCTGCTGTAAACAGGCTTATTTATTTCTGAAATGAGCTACAGCTTTAACTCACAGTGGGACACTTTTCTTGTTTCCTTGACAAATGTCTCTACTCTTTCACTTAACAGAGCTGAGCAAGGAGATGAGAGAATTGGATTCTTTCTTGCCATCCATACGAGGGAGAGATGTGAGGTTATCAACACTCCCTGCTTCCATCATTGTTGTCTTTAAGACAAGACAACGGTTGTTCCTTATCTATAAAACACGGTCATTGTTTATCTGGTGCCAAGACAGTAGATCTAGCCAGAGCATCACAGTTTAACACATCTCACTAGCTTTCTGCTGTATACAAAGCACACACATTAACTGCTTATCATTGAGATAGGATTAAGAAATGCAACAAAATGTGTTTGTGAGCATCTCCTAAAAGCATCTTCACAAGAAAGTTGAGCATAAACAGCAGTGAATCCAGCATCAGTGAGGCCTAATCCTCTTTACTCTTTTGGACTCTGGTTAGCCAATGGGATGCTTACGCCTTTTAATGACTTGCTTTATCAAGTGTGGCTTAGTCATTAAAGACATGTGTAATGACTTTGATTACTTAATTGTAATTGTAGGGAATTAATTATTATTAATTCATTCAGGTTTTGAAAGGACTCGGATCTGAAAAAGTCGAGGTCCACCTGATTAAACTGATTTAGAATTTATTATTTTACACTTTAAATCAAGGGTCGTCCAGCGAGCCATGACCTCAGTATATTTTAACAAATTTAATATGTATTTTCCTGGCCACGGTCAATACAATTTTATAAGTAAGCTATTATAGTAATTATTATAAGTAAGCTACGAGCTAGGTAGCAAGCAAGGGATCTTTTTGGCAACAGTTTTAACCTTGAAATTATGACACCAACAATGATTCTTTATAAATGAAACATGAATTTTATTGGCTACTCTAGATTACATCAAAACTAAGCTAAAACACACAAACATACACACACACATGTACAGTTTCTTAGAATGAGAGTTGACGGAGTTGCATGAGACTGCGCCAGAGGGCTTTGTGTCCATTTTAAGCAGGCTGACCTTTGGTCCGCCCCACGACGCGATCTTCCAATCGGACGCTGTTGCAGGGCTTAGCCACGCCCTGTGTTGTTCCTTTTTCTTATGCACAAGTCACATGCTCCGTGAGGCGTATTTCTGGAAGTTTTAAATCACTTCTGATAAAAGTATTATCACCAGAGAATGATACAAAATATAAAAGTTTCACTAACACCAATGTTCGGCGAATAAGACAAGCTTTCACCCAATATTAAACTTCACATATTTTACACGCATATTAAATGCTTTGTCTGCTAAAACGAGTTATAAGGCATATTAAAATATCATGGTTTCAATAACACAACACACACATATATATATACGGCATAACACATGCAGTGGATACATTTTCACTACTTTTTAAACGATTTATCTTTTAAAATCGTCATGCAAGGTTCTGTTTCTTTTGTTGTAACATAAGGACGCGGGTCCGTTGGGGTTTCAGGAAGCAGATGTGATGGGAGTCATGTGTTAGTCACGTCTAGATCGGGCCTGAGGGCACTAGAGGGCGTGATTAACATAGCCGCTTCCTGTGCATACATATAATAGTTCTTTTCATTGGATCACGAGGCATCACGCGGTATTTTCAGTCCTCATACAAAAGATCTCTGTGGCATCTCTTGATTAAATTAATCCGGACCTCATGATGGCTGATAGTGGCATATCAGGGTCTGTTCATGATAGAACTCCCTACACATGAAAGAAAGTCAGCCAGAAAAATTTGACTTGCACCGAATAAATTCATGCTACACTTCACTTCTGAAAAGTCTGTTCACGGCATGAGCCGAAGAGCCACACTATTTGGCGTACTATTGGAATAGCATGTATTTCCATATGTACGTCACTGTATGTGATTTTCAAACTTTGTACGAGCCAAAATAAGTGATAAAAAATTTTATTTGAACAGTCGTTAGACAGCAAAAAGTGCCAATTTTGTCTGCTTTTCTCTTAGCAGTGCTCCCGATCCCTAGTTTGACAACCCCAACCCAGTTATATGCAGTGCTTAATTTGTAAATTGCGAGGTCCCGGAACAAGGTGGGGTGACGGATCAGATACTCGCGTGCTCCAAAGGGGGTTTCCTATGAGCTCACAGTCACATCCATAAGCTCGCATATTGTTGCGCTTATGCGGCCAAATACACACCAAAAATGACGTCAAAAGGGCCGTCCTGGCGATTATCCTCGTAAACACAGTCGGTTTTGTCTTAACTAAATGTAAACATCTGAGAAAGAAAAACGCATGTGTATCAGTATTGGATCCGTGCATTCGGGTTTGTGAGAGCAGCCACGTCGCATCTCTTTGCGTGCTCAAGTTTGTTGTTTCAAATGTAGATGCTAGGCAAGCCTGCTCATAATAGAAGTTTTTTTCATGAAATATATGCACGCTATAGGTCAACACAAACGTCTTTCATTGACGCGTGAAGAGGGGATCTGTCAAATGAGATGCCGGATCTAATTTCGGACAAATTCGGAGGTGCCGGTGTAGTGCCGAAATTTGCACCTTGCCAAATTATGCACCCCCTAGTATTGGTAGGTTTAGGAGTAGGTGTGGGGGAGGGGTTAGGATTAGGGGGGGGGTTGGGATTAGGCAATCAGGTAGCGACTTCGACGAGGGGGTGCATAATCTGGCAGGGGTGCAGAATTCGGCACAACACCGGATCAGGATCCGGCTTGTTCTGGCACAAATTAAGCCCTGGTTACATGACTATGGTAATCATGCAATACCATAGTATGACCATCTAGGGCTGGATACATGAAACATTCTTAGGAATTAAATTCTTCTTGCAATTTTTTTCTAATTTAAGAATAAAGTTAATATTTTGTATTGTCAAAAACATTTCTTAGAAAACGTCTTATCTTTTTTCTAAAGATTGTTCTAAAGACAAAACTTAAGAAAAAAATGAATTTCTGAAAAGAATGATTCAAAAATTCATTGTAAATAACCTCTTAAATTTAGCCTCGTCTTAATTACCCAAAGGTAAAATGTTTAAAGAGTGTATTGGGTTGTTTCAGAAATTTAGCATTAAAACATAACACTACAAATATTACTGTGGATGTGCACTAGTACTCTGAGGTTAATTATTTTTATAATTTTTACATTTTTGCCTGCATTAATGATTATGACCATAATCTGCAGGCAGTTCAAAAAGCAGCCTTTGAAGTATTTTTTGCTGATCAGTGAGTCTTGGACAAGAAACGCCATACAATCAGATAACACCAAAGTCTATTCTTATTAAAGGCAGGGGAGGTGATTTGGTTGAAAAACTTTTTTGTTATGCTGGTTGAAAGTCTCTTCACATCCCGATAGCAATCACTAAGCTAAGTAGTCTAAATGTATTTATATATATTTATATCATCTGTAGAAGGCGTAAGAACATAAAATGTTCGTCCAATCAAAATGTTCGGTCCGAACATTATGATAGGCTGTCCTGCCTGCCTGCCTGTCAAAATATGTATTTGTATACCTCTGTGAGAATGAAAGGCGCTATTATTGTAATATTGAGCGTTTTGTACTGTGATGTTTTCTCACCGGTGAATGAGACATAAGGTAAACTGACTGCACAGCATTCAACGCTCCACCAGCGCCGTCTCTCATTGTGTCGCTGGGCTGCCTGAGCGGTTTCTTGTGTTTTGGAGGAGGCGTGGCTTTGGAGAGTGATTTGCAGGGAGGGTTGGATCTTATGATTTCAAAGCTACCCTACCTTTAAATTATTTGAGAGCTTCATAAGAATTTCGCAAGAATTTCTCAACTTGGGAACATTCTTAGAATTTATCTTATGAAGTTTATTTTTTTAATTTCTTTCTTTTTGTGAATCCCACCCCAGTGATGTTGCCCAAGTACTTTTTTGTCAGAGAAAGATATTAGTGTAACAAGGGTGAACTTATCTAATAATTTTTGCAAGAAAAAGTGAAAGATAAAAGCGTAACATAAAGATTAGAAAAAAGAAAAAAGTTAAAAGCAAGATGTGGAGGATTCACTGTGAACATACTGATAGAAGAACGCCTTTTTTCAAGAGGACAGGCAAAGATCCCGCTGTGTAGTCACTCTTGCCACGGTATTCTGAATAAAATTCTTCCATGTAGGAAACCGAGGCGCAGCATGTGTGGACCTTAAGCATCAGAACTGTCTGAATAACCTTTATTACAGCTTCACTCCCAACCGCTTTCACTTCTCATTTTCAACTGAAGGTTTGGTCAGCCAAGACTTCGTTTTCAACTAGGGTGCTTTCACACCTGGCCCGTTCTTTCGGAACCTGGCACGTTTCCCCCCTTAGCTCGATTCGTTTGGGCATATGTGAACATGGCAATCGCGCTCGTATCCGCGCCAAAACAATCGGTCCGAGATCGCCTGAACGAGGTGGTCTCGGCTCGATTGAAAACGAACTCTGGAGCGGTTTGGTTGTAGTGAGAAAGCAATCCGATCCAACGGACTAACGAACCAGGCTATATCATAAAAAAAAAAAAAACAACAATAAGCCCGCGAAGCTGTTGTCGTTCCATCCTGATGAATGACATGCGTGACAGCTAAGTGGAATCCCGGAAAATAAACTGTGGAACTTTGACCAATGAGAGAACAGTTTACTCGCGTGTGACTTGTATTAACAAATTTGGTCCGTTTAGAAACTTTGCCGTGTGAAAGCGAACCGCACCAAGAATAAAAAGCAACATTGTAATAATTTTAATCCCTGTTTCAGAACAAAGCAATCAATCTACAGGTGTGAAAGCACCCGAAGCCGAGTGAAAGTGAACTGGGGCACATAATGTATGAATGTGGAGATTACAATCACACCCTGAATGAGAGGATAGCTTTACAATGTATCTTCCTCCTGTCTGTTCATAAGCCATTATTTAAACTTAATTCACCAGAATGTTCTTTTAATCTGTTGGCACTTTATAAAACATGAGAGTTTAGTCATATGCACTGACATACTTCACAAGTATATGACGAAATGGTTGTTATGATTTATAGGTAACATTGAGTTTAAAATGTTAAATCTGTGAGGAATTTTAAAGACAAACATTAGAGAAGATATCAGAAACTCCTCCCTGTAGAGCAGTACTCTGGGGTTTTGCTTTGTGCTTCAGTATTCTGACTCTCCTTGTAAGGAGAAAGCACTGTTCTCTCATTGAGATTCTAGGTGTGTGCTTGTCTGTCCCTCACTCACTGCAGGGAGGGGAGTGCTTATTTCCTGGACTTACGCTACCCCAAACCTCTTCCAAGGCCAGACCACCAGACCACCCTCCTCTCCAAATCACCACGGCAACACTCTTTTGTAGGAGACCACCACCAGCATTCATAGCCCTGAATAATAGCTAACTGGTGGGCATCACAGTGGTGGGTCAAAACAAGGTCCAAATGCATTTCAACAGTGTGCAGCTGAGAAAGACAATGCAAGCACACAGTATTCCTAAATCACGTGTGCCGGATATTCTGGAGTTTTAAAGGAATGAAAACTGAGTCATTTTTTGAGTATGAGTATGTTTTCTACCTTCAAATAGGTCATATAGAGTGGAATATAGATTATGTATCATATGGACTACTTTTATGGTTCCTCACCTGTTTTCCAAAGAAAAAAAAAACACATGGATTTATGAGGAAGAATACTTTTTTAAAGAATTGTCTTTTTGGGGGTAACTATTCCTTTAAAAGTCTGTATAATAGCTCAGAATTATAAAAATAATGCAGATTTCAATCTTCTGTTATTATAAATAAATTGGAAAAACATAAGGAGAACATGCATCAACAGGGAGAATGTGTGGAAGGAGGATTCAAGCTCAAAGGGGGATAGTGTGAGTAAATTCTTTTTTAGAATTTATTTCCTTTTTTAGAATTTTCTTTATTGGGATAATTATTTAATTTGAAAACAATTAAAATAGCTGAATATTCATAATTAGAAATATAACATGATTTCAGTCGTCTGTTATTCTAAACAAAAACAAAAACATAATCATACACGCATGAACAGGGAGAACATGTTTAAGGAAGATTCAAGTGGAAATGGGTTAGCGTGTTATAGTTATAATTAAGACCCCCAAGGGTAACGTGTTAATGAAATAGCTGTGTGGATGGGTTCAGCTAAACCACACTCACTTTCATGCCCTCTCTCGCCTCTCTGTCTCACTCCCTCTGTATCTGTCCTCCTTGAAAGCCCACAAGCAAATCACCTGCTAATAATTGTCCTTACACATGCCTGCTGGTGCTGGCAACAATAACTGTTTAAATGTTCACACCAAGAAGTCACACCAACCGGATGAAAAGAGACTTTAGTCTTTGCAACTTTACAGATCTTCTTTATGCACCAAGAGCTTGTAACACTCCAAAGAGAAAGGAAAAAATGAAATTGCATCATATGACCCCTTTAAAAAAACACACTCAAACTGTTAAAGAAATAAAACAATAACAACTAATCTAAAAAATGATGATGACGATGATAATTAATAATAATAATAATAATAATAATAATAATAATAATAGGCTACCCAGACTCGGCTATCCAGAGTGTGGAGACATATCCAGGCAGAAGCCTCATTACATGACAGACTCAGCAGTTCATTCAGCATTAATCCTTTTAAATTATCTTCAAAATTACGTAAGTAAGATAATCACACACCTAATAAGACATGGAGAACTATGTACACTCATAACTCTTGCGTACACTCTTAACTCTTTCCATCATGATTATATGAACTACTAATGCCTTACACACCTGCATGCATTCTCTGTTCTTTCTGCTTTACATTCAAAACTAGAAAAAAAACTTGCTTAAATAGCTCACCTAAATATCATGCACTCAACTAGGCATGGGCCGATTACCGGTTTCAAGGTATACCGCGATTTGAAAATGTCACGGTTTCAAAACCACTAATATTTTCCGTTATACCGTTCCTGCGGTATGCGCTGTTTTTCATGTCTCCTCAAAGACTGAAAGTGTAGGAATCCCTCAGGTTGAGTGCAGTGTAGAGAGTAACACGACCCTCCTCCTCCTGTTGGTGCGAGCGAGCAGTCAGTCACGTGTGTAACTTACGCGATTGGCAACCGGCCGTTTTTTGTCTTATTGCAACTCGTCTCTATTCTGGACTTGCACAAACTGCGTTGCAATGCAATCATTTTCTAAAATGTCATTTACGTGAAAATATGAAGTCTGTAAACGCCCGTTAACACAGGCCAGAGATGCTGAAGACGGACGCACAGAGAAAAATACTGAAGCAGGCAGATCACTCACTGTTCATGATGAACGAACTATTGGAAGAAAATCCTAAATATTGATTTGGGGGTTTATATGAATGTGTTTCTGAGGGGAACTGACTGTCTTCAGAAAAGTTTACGTGGTATTTTCTTTTAATCTCGTCTCTGTAT
>NW_015641476.1:110231-156201 GCF_001515625.1 Sinocyclocheilus rhinocerous | reverse complement strand
TTTACAGCGGTAACCAAGGAAACACTGTATCTGGTGTTTGAGAAGCGCCTCCTGCTGTCAGAAAATTAATCTGCGTCTCATTCAGTGCTTCTGCTGTTTGCTTCGTTCAGGCATGTATAATTTCACAAAGCTAGTCAGAACATTTTGTTTTTGCTTCAAATTGGGTTATTATTAAATCAAATTATGTATATGAAATTATATAACGAAATTATATAAATTATATGTATACGAATTATATAACTAAAATTAAATAACTGTAATTACAGATTTAGGTTAAATAAAGATGTCAGTCTTTATTTTTCTTCTTTTTAGGAAACAAATCAAAGAAAAAATAAACAAATTCTACTGTTCCTAATATTCTGTATGTTGCTCAAAAACAAAATATATTGTGTTCAGCAGAATTTTGTATTTTTTTTACCCAGTCATTTAAAAATAACACATTTTAGAGCTGTAATAACAATACCGTGATACCGTGATATTTTTTGCTTAAGGTTATCATACCGTCAAAATCTCATACCGGCCCATGCCTACACTCAACCTCATGTTATTCCAAACCTGTATGACTTTTTTTTTTCTGTGGAACTCTAAGGTCATTCAAAAAAAAAAAAAAAAGTATTGTATTTTTTTCCCCACAAAATGAGAATCAGTTTAGACCCTGTTGAGTTTCAAAATATCATCTTTTGTGTTCAGCAGAAGAAAGTAATTCATACAGGTTTGGAACAACATGAGGTTCTGTAAATGATGACAGCATGTTCATTTTTGGGTGAACCTTTTAAGTCAGCAGGAGCTACAACGCAGAGCACATAACAGCCGTTTACATGACAAACACTGTGTCACAAATGAAGGAGAAGATTGTTCAGAACTGAAATATATATTTAAATTTAAAGATGCTTTATATACAATATAGAATGATATCAAACTTTCCATCCAATTATTCTAATATTGTTCTTATTCTAATAAGTGGCTCCAGGTAAACATGTTCATATGGTTATAATTTCTAATACATACAAGTGAATTCATTCTGTTTCCACTATAACAGCTCCCTATTTCTAGTATGCAAGTGAAAACCTGCCCACACAATATACACTTTTAGCACTTGGTGTGAGGAGTGGATCATAATCCACCAACTAGCCAGAACACCCTAAAATCTATCATAGAATCACAGAACCCTCAGAACACATTGGCAACAACTTAGCAACCACTGACAACATTCACAAGGCAAATTGTTTTGACAGTAGTGATTCAGCTCACATTTACACTCAAAAACATACATAGGCACATAGACACAAACATGTTCATAATTCCCAACACAAAGACAAGCAGCGCATCTCACAGATGGTATGGGAAACAATGGATTTTGAGTTGTGTGTTTCTCTCTTTGAACACCTGCTGAGTGTCTGGCTCAGTCACTCATCAGTAAAACTAACCAGCGGGTAACAATACCGGCTGGTCCAGCGCTGTCCACACTACCTTCAGTGCCATGCCTGCGAGCACAGCACAGGGGGAGGCCGCAGATGGCCTCAAAAATGACACGAATAGAGAATCAAAGAGCAAAAGAAAAGAGGAAAAGAGTGGAAAGACGTTTTGGCAGGGAATGGTAGTGCTGCTTAAGTTGACTTGAACATGTGAGTGAGTGAGTCAGTCAGTGAGTCAGTGAGTGAACTGGGATGTTTCACTGTTTGTATCACTCTGCTTGCCTGTGTTCACAGCATTACAAAGTATGTGAGTTTTTGCTTGGCGCAAGGAGCATGTTATTTGAAAGTCAGAGCATCTGTGTTTTCTCTCTCCAGTGAACAAGGAACAGGACATGGAAAAGTCAAAGTGGAGTGGAGCTTTTTTGGGTTAGTTTCACTGGAAGACAAAAAGGGCAATTGTCTGAAACACAAGCTACTGTTATTAACTTCTTTCACAGGTGTTTTACTTAAGTTGCTCTGTTTCTGTTCATTGCTGTTGGGTCTTGTCTAAATTGGATGTGTTGTAGCTGTTCTCTTTATGTGGATTATTTACCTGTGGATTTATTAAAGACTGCCTTTTGCCTTCATCCTTGTGTTCGTGTTGCATTGGCAACAACTTAGCAACCACTGACAACATTCACAAGGCAAATTGTTTTGACAGTAGTGATTCAGCTCACATTTACACTCAAAAACATACATAGGCACATAGACACAAACATGTTCATAATTCCCAACACAAAGACAAGCAGCGCATCTCACAGATGGTATGGGAAACAATGGATTTTGAGTTGTGTGTTTCTCTCTTTGAACACCTGCTGAGTGTCTGGCTCAGTCACTCATCAGTAAAACTAACCAGCGGGTAACAATACCGGCTGGTCCAGCGCTGTCCACACTACCTTCAGTGCCATGCCTGCGAGCACAGCACAGGGGGAGGCCGCAGATGGCCTCAAAAATGACACGAATAGAGAATCAAAGAGCAAAAGAAAAGAGGAAAAGAGTGGAAAGACGTTTTGGCAGGGAATGGTAGTGCTGCTTGAGTTGACTTGAACATGTGAGTGAGTGAGTCAGTCAGTGAGTCAGTGAGTGAACTGGGACGTTTCACTGTTTGTATCACTCTGCTTGCCTGTGTTCACAGCATTACAAAGTATGTGAGTTTTTGCTTGGCGCAAGGAGCATGTTATTTGAAAGTCAGAGCATCTGTGTTTTCTCTCTCCAGTGAACAAGGAACAGGACATGGAAAAGTCAAAGTGGAGTGGAGCTTTTTTGGGTTAGTTTCACTGGAAGACAAAAAGGGCAATTGTCTGAAACACAAGCTACTGTTATTAACTTCTTTCACAGGTGTTTTACTTAAGTTGCTCTGTTTCTGTTCATTGCTGTTGGGTCTTGTCTAAATTGGATGTGTTGTAGCTGTTCTCTTTATGTGGATTATTTACCTGTGGATTTATTAAAGACTGCCTTTTGCCTTCATCCTTGTGTTCGTGTTGGTACTACAAGACAGTGTTGTGACGGCATAATATATTACAATTATTACAAATACATTATTAATATAAATAGATCAAAAATCACTCTCATGGACTTTTTCCGGTATTGTTCCCAGCTTGTGGAAGGACCTGCCTATCTCAATTTTGAGTCTTTAGCCATGTTCAAAAAACATCTAAAGACATCTTTTTCGTCAGCACATGACCAATAATACTAGCACTTACCTATTCTATTCGGGTTATTTTTCCTAAATTATTTAATAAACAAATGCATGAAGGATGAATAAACCTTGCTATGTGTACTGTGCTAGACTAACTGAGACTTGTATACTGTTGCTCTCTTGTTGGTTTGATTGCTTATACACACATACATTCATGCATACACATACAATAAATATCATATATTATATATAAAATGTTATTTTGTTATTTATACTATACGTATATTACATATAAATAAAAATAAATCAATGTATATTATATAAAATAATTAATTTTATATTATTATAAAAATCAATTATTTTTATTGTTTAATAAAAAATTTAAAAAAAAGTTTAACTATGTATAAATGATTTACCATCAGCCATTCTGCTATAGATATTGGCCATAAAAAGTCTATATCGGTCCATTCCTAGATAAAACTAATTTTAACAGCAACCACTTTTTTCTTTCTCTTCCTCACCCACAACAAACCAAACCAACACACAGGACAAAGCTTCCATTGCAGTAGACGGCTTGCCTCCTGTCAGCCATCTGGGCTGTGGCAGCTGGGAGCAGACCCTTCAGTGCCTTCAGAGAGGAAGGGAGAGAGAGAGACAGGGTTGACAACCAGAAGAGGGAGAAGTGGAAGAAGAGGGAGAAGTGGAAGAAGAGGGAGAAGTGGAAATGCAAAAATGGAGCTAGTGTGTGAAGCGCCAAATCAAGACCACCGAGTTTAACTTTCAAACAGCCACAGGCACTCTGATCCATCTTATTTGCTGTTCCCTAATATTCCTTATTTGCTGCGTTTATGCAATCAAAACACAAGCGAAAGCACAAAATTAAGCATATATCACCATTAGGAGCAGCGTTTTGACATGAACCCCATTTTGAATGCAACAGACTATATTTAGTCTTTATGAATCTTCCTTTTATGAGCCCCTACCATTAGTTTTAGTATTAGAACAGCACTGGGATGCAGAACACAATAAGACTGCAATGAAACTAGATGTGTGAGAGAATAAGTAGATGTACTGAAATAATGAGAAGCAGAACTTGCTGAGGGAAACCATCCAACTTCACTTGCTATTACAGATCAAGTTGAACTGCTTTGCCTGGGAGAATCAATCAATCCCACCCAATAACATTCCCATGGTGTACTCTACATGCCCTCATATACTGTAAATGATGGCCATGACCTTAGACATGTGATGTAGGAGTCATTATGGCACCTGTGCCTGCTGCTGAATACAGATTTCTAAAGCAGGGTAGCATTACAGCACGCCCTCATTATGGTAGCATCTCTAATATACCAGCAGTAATGGAAGATTCTTTGATGAATGTTGCAGACCACATTTGTACTTATTGTACTTAATGTCCATAACAAATTGCCCAAAATGAATATTTTATAACACAAACAGCCTATTGTACTCTTACTGGCCAGCAACCACCATAGGGTATTTGCGAGCCAATAATGACCGATAATTCTTCATTAGAGTAATGGTTATTATACTGGAAGACAACCAAATCACCTTTCATGGAACTGGCTTCAGATAAAACACATCCACGATAGATTTGTAGGAGTTTTCTGCTTTTTTCCCCCAATAACAACAAATGGAATGGAAAGGAAAGGAAAGGAAAGGAAGTTGATTAAAAGTCGACAGCCCTCAGGGTGATGAGGTGGTTGATAAATGAAGGCTGAGGAAGAAATGGTCAATACCAGGAAGGTTAAACTCAGAGATAACGCAGCACTGAGGAAGAGAAACATGGAAAAGCTCCACCCACTGACAACCTCAGGTAATTAAATATTCATGAGGCTGCAAATGACACTAATAACTAATCAACCGAGGTGCACTTGGAGCACAGAGAAGAGTGTGTAGGCAGATTTTTGCACACGTCCTTTAAGGTATTTCTAGGAGAGCTGCACATATGAGGATTGAGTAGAGATAAGCAGAGTCATTCTGTTTTATGTTGAGCTTATTAGTAATATCTGCTGGTTAAGTCTGACATCATGTGTCAGCCGTTTCCGGGTCCAAACGCTCTATCAGTTGCCCAAAGGAAACAACAAACAGGGCTAATATATGGTGTGCTGTAATACTACTGAAAAATCGAGATCCTAACCTTTAGCTCTATACCGAAAGCTAAGATGGCCAAACAGTGATTCATCTTTTATTAATCATTAAAACATCAGTGTCCGGGACGCAGGGTTATTGTAGTGAATTTAAAAAAAAAATTTTGTTTCTTGAAATAATAAAAAAAGTTAACTAAAATAAAATAAAATATAAAAAAACAAGCTTATTTTATTTCAGCTAGATTCTGAGGCAACATTTCTCATTTTCATTTAATTTAACATGATGCACTAGAATAACTACAACAACATCAAAAAATTTTTTAAATAAAACTATTTAAAAACAACAACAACTACTAAAAATGACAACAACACATAACAAAATTAACTAAAAAGTTAACTAAAATTAAAATGAAACTAGAAAATATTAAATGAAAAATCTAATTCAAAACATTAACGAAAACTATAATCTCAATGATACTAAAATAAACCTGCTGGGACACTGTGAGCCCAGAGACTATAGTGTACACAGTTAGTTTTCAAAATGCTTAGCTTAAATGTGTGATATACAGTGATTAAATAGTGCCCATAAATGGCTGTTAAGACAGTATTCTCATTTAAAACGAGTAGAAGCTTGGACCCGGAAACAGTTTAACTTACATTCATGACTTAACAACTAAATTGCTGTATATCATATTTATGTTTCTTCACTCATTCATTGTTACCATATACGGTAACATGTTATGCAGCTGTATGAAAGTGAGGTTAGTGTTCTGTTCTCAGAGGTTGTGGAGGTTCGATGAGCCCCAGGGGACCCTGAAGAACAGAAAAAGAGAGAAAGGATAGAGGCAAGAGGGCCAAAATCACCTTGTGCATCAAAACACTACCATCGGCACACTCTCTCTCCCAGCGGAACAGCGAGTCCCAAAACACAGAAGAACAGATAGTTCCTCCTCATATTTCTCACCGCTGGGACACTGCAGCAACATAAGTCAATTCAAAAATAAACACTATAGCCAAGAAATGAGTTCAGAAACTGAAGGTCTGTTGAAGAACTGAGGGCGTGAGAGCACACATAAACATGCAATACACAGTCTGACAGGCCTTGTGCGAGCAGTACGAATAATGCATGATTCAGAGCTATTTTAAGACCGTGTTTTCAGCACACTCTGCGTTGCATGCTACTTTCTGCCCACATTATCTGTATGGATAACAGAATTCAGTATAGTTTGGCTTAAAAATGAATTGAATTACATTTAAAGCTCTTGTACAATCAGAACTTACTCTTAAACTGCATATGTAGGTCAAAAAAATGATCTGTTTGTCTTCAATGTGTTTGAAACACCTTAGAATTGAATAAAATACATGTCAAACATTTTTTTTAAAGTTTCGAAAAACAAGCTGTTTTATAACTAAAATGCCTCTAATTTTCATTTTTGACCCATATATGCATGGTTTTGTCAGGTATCCTAAAAAATTACCTTCATGTCTTTTAAATTGAAAGGTTTTATTCAAGTTAATTTATATGACAGTATCGACCTGCTACAATAGGTTATAGCACCAAAAGTCATTTTAATGTTCATGTTAGGTAGAATTTTGAAATAAGTGATAGCTACACATTGTGAGGAGATCTGCAAAGGTGAGACTGTTAGCGCTTCCGGTTGCCTCTCGATAAATTCAGTCTGAACTCTGGCTCGTTCAAGCAGAAAAAAAGCATATTTTTCAGATTGTTTCTGCTTTCTTTGTAATTTATTATTTTAAAGCAGATCAGATTAGCTGAGTCATATCAGTCTTTGGGGAAAAACAGGTCAGAGCCAAATAAATAGGGCGACCATGACCACGAATCTTCAGTCATCAAATAGGATAACAGTCTCACTGCTTTTTAAAAAAAAAAAAACAACAACAACAATAAGACATGTTACTGTCAGACTCTGTTCCATGTTTGAAGGTCTTCGTGTATACGTCTTCCTGAGTTCGTCTCCCTTGGTTCCTTCCTACGAATAAAGTCTTGTGTAAAGTATTCTCCAGCGTCTCCTCGTCCCTCGTGTGTGTGACCCCGTGACAGTTACAACGTACTTTCTGACATACAGTGTGATCTGCATAGACAGAGACTAGTGTAAAATGGGTTCTCACAGAAGAAGCTGTGTTCTCTTATCTACTTAAGCAGGCTGTTTCTCCCATCATGCTTTAGGTTTTAGATTACCATGACAGGCTGACATCACAAAGTGCATCAGCAGCTGTGTCTGAGTTTTGAGACTAAAGCTGTAATAGGATACTGAGAGCAGTTTTCAGAGGTCTTCAAAACTGCTCCATGAAGACTTGCTGTCCTCGAAAAAGTTTAGTTTCATCAGGCTTCAACACACCTGTGTGTAATTTTCAAGCGATCCTGAAACTTAGTCAGCTGACTTATTTCATTCATTCATTCATTCATTCATTAAATGAATAAATAAATTAGTGAAATGTTGTGTAATTTGAAAAAAAAAAATACATACAACTTGTAGTTTAGAGTACTCAAAATTAACTTGTTGACTTAAGAGTTTGATAAAGAGGAAAAAGATTAAATTTCATAGCCAAACTATCAAATTATTGTTCTGTTTGCTCATGTACACTCAAGAGACTGGATTCATTTGGAACAACATTTGTGTTCTAAATGAAACCAAACAGCCTTAATGACAAACAAAATTAAATCAAAAAGAATATGACAGTCTGCCGGAACACATACTGTATATACTTGTAAACACACACCCTCATACAAACTGCACTTGATCACAACGAATAGCATCTAAATTCAGCACACAGACAGATCATCTGGTTAGTTCAAGCGTAGCAACACCGAAACATTCAGCATCTAAGGATGCTGTTTTAAGGTGCATTATCTTTAACTATAACAAAATGACAAATCAAGCAGGCAGCTAAGGGTATGTTTCTCTTTAAGGCATCAGTAATAAGCCATCCTACAGCCTGTGAATTGATTCTGTATGCATCTGAAAGCATGTGTGACGGCAAAGCGATAGAAACTTCCTGTTCTCTCCACATTCAGACTGACTGCTCTGCACAAAATGCAACGGATTAAGGGCCTATCATCACTACTGCGGGGAGCGTATCATCAGTTTACACCAGGCTTTTCATGGCTCCTGTTCATTAAATAGCCAGATCTGCTTTTTTTACATCCTGTCTGAGCCTTTTAAAGACTTTTTTATGAGAAAACAGTCAAACCCATGGTTTTAAACAGCGGGCTGGTGTGTGATGGGGTCCAACATGGCTGCTGCCCTCCTGGGTGCTCTATCAGTTTGATGCTGATGGATTGAAACTATCTGAAGAAGATTATGATCTAAGGGTGAATCACAACACTATCTCGCCCTTTCACTGCATTCGGCAGGACGGCTAACTGCCATAAGCGTAGCGAGCACAGTTTGAATTGAATCCCTTCTCTCTGCATCGACTAATCCTCTTTTGCACTTGATCAATCATGAGCTTGGTCAAACCCAATCACAGAACACACTGCAAAGAAACTGAAAAGAGAGAGGAGAAATGAGTCTGTCAAAGCAAAATCCCCCTTGAGAATGTACCAGTTTGCACGATTATAATAGGACATGTTGAACAGATGAAACAACATAAGGATAGGAAGATGTTTTCATTTAATTTATTAGGTTAATATAATGTAATCTAATAACAACAGCAGCACATTTAGGTGTAATGTTTACTGACACCAGCAGGAGTTAGAGGATCTAAAAGCACTTTTATTATTTACAAAGGATAATTTAAGCATTACCTAACCAAACATGCAGCCTAAATAGGAAAAGACCTGACAAAGGACAAGGGAAACATGAAGGGTAAAGACACAAGGGCTAACACGATAACAAGACAAAAAGCAATGACTGAAGAGAATAAATCAGCAGAACCAACTGTGCATTCAGTCATATTAAAAGGACTGTATTTACGAGTTGAGCTTACATCACCTAAAGTCACAATTACCAGTGGGAAAAAATCAATACTTTCTTTAAACCCAGACTGACCTTAGCTACTGTTACCATCCACCATTTTCCTCATACTTATATTTAAAAAGCTGCAAAGTCTGGTCTATGCAGGATCTTTGTGTTTGGGCAAATTTAAAATGCAATTTTATGGAAATTATCCAAAAATCCACTTTAAACGTTGTTGCTGAGTCACTGGTGACTCAAGGTATTCAAAAAAGAATATATAACCAGCATTTGTTATTTTTTCTTTTCCAAATCAAATAAATGTTTAGACGTTCAAAAGTCAGAGTTACCACAGTTTTTCCATCAAGTTACTGTGTAATTCAACATTTTCTTTATAATGACAAATAAAATGCTCTGCAATGTCTAAATTTATTCAGACCACATAAGAACGATATCTAATCATATTTTACAACTTTATAAGAAATGAGCACATTTTTCAGAAAACCAGACAGCTTATACATCCCGATGGGATGTTCTGTGAAGCTTGTCTGACTTACAAATGTAACCAAGGAGCTGAAGCAATAGCAATAAAGCTTGCCAGAAAATACAAAACAAAATTTCCTCCATTCATCCTCCGTGGCAGCTTGAGAATGATAAAATACACAGAGCACACAATTTGCTCTTCATTATTTTGCATTAGTGCTAAAAAAGCTGCCTATCTTTGCAGCTAAGAGAAAAAGTCAGAGAAAAACATGAAATTGTCCAATTTTATTCCGAATCAAAATAGCTTGAATGCACATCATGTCATTATTATGATTTCCAAACTCATAACTTCCCAGGAGAACTTGAATGTAGCACATGACTAAACAAGGCACACCTGAGAACAACAACTTGGTGAAGAAAATGGAAACAGAACACAAGTACACAAAACCATTTCATTAGACAGTTTCCCTTTCCAAACTGAGGGCTAGAACACTGTTCTAATACTGAACCAGTATTACAGTATTGTCAGTTTTTCAATGAGTCTTTGGAGGAGGGTAGCCTGCATGCCTCCATTTCCAATTTTCATCCATCAAAAAAAAAATAAAATGCTAGAAAGGGCATGAGGCAGCACAGCAGGAAACACCAGCATGTTTTGCATTTTTGTCTCTATCTGTATGCAAATGCTTCCATTATTGCTTGATTTGTAAGACCAAGGGCAGTAACACATTTCATCAAATGCTACATTTCCCCACCTACTGATGCTGTGCTCTGAATAAAGCACAAGGCCAGAGAAACACAGCGGAGAGCAACAGAATCAGTGTTCTGCAAAACAATAACACTAATTTACAATCAACAAGAACCAATACAATTTTAGGGTACATACAATGTCATAAGTACATGCAGTATAAGAAAAACAAGGATGCATAATTTGATTTTGGCCTGCAATGTGCTACTTGTGAGAAGTAACAGGCACATCTTACTGTTCCAACTGAAAAAAAAGAAGGGAAAAAACATCTAAAAATCTGAAAAACTTGTGAGTGTCCAAATGTGGTTTCATTAAATATCAGCAAATCATCTGAGTGTGATGTTCAAATCCAAAAATGACTCTTATGAGATGGCTCATTTTAATTAGTCAGTCTAAAAGATTCACAAAGCAGTCGCAAATGGTTTGAATCAGACTCAGAGGAAAAGTTCACAACTGCACCTGACTCCCTTACTGATAAATTTTTTTATTCCCTATTAAAATTAACCAGGAACCTCACTGTGATGTATGTTTCAGGTTTTTGAGACTTCAAATGGATGAGATGTTGGAACCATAATCAACACACCGTTTTTGTGGCTTCCCTCTTAACAGGCATAAATATTTTGTTACAAAACTAGTGCAATATTTACATGACACAATACAATCAGTGTGACAACAACAAATCTGAACATATTTATACTAAATACATCAATATATAATATCATAGTCTATACTAAAACTTCCCTTAACTACAACAATATTGAGATAAATGATTGCCTTAATTAAAATTAATGTCCCATTTCTTTCTAAATGCATGTCTCTGCGCCCCTCCCCATCCCATCCAACAAGACTGTGACTTTTCTTTGCTCAGAAATTAAGATAGAGCCTTCAAGAATAAGAAGAAAAGACAGCTGTTACCCCTGTTCATAGATAGCAGAAGAGACACAACAGAAGACTCAATCTTTGCCCGCCTTCACAAAGAGCCTCCTCAGTCTGACCCCGCCCT
Organism: Sinocyclocheilus rhinocerous; assembly: GCF_001515625.1. Taxonomy (NCBI): domain Eukaryota; kingdom Metazoa; phylum Chordata; class Actinopteri; order Cypriniformes; family Cyprinidae; genus Sinocyclocheilus; species Sinocyclocheilus rhinocerous. The sequence continues at coordinate 144,852 of NW_015641476.1, read as the reverse complement.
ACACTGCCTCGAGTAAACCGGTACAGGTCTCCATCTCTGCCTGTTTTGCATTTTTGTCTCTATCTGTATGCAAATGCTTCCATTATTGCTTGATTTGTAAGACCAAGGGCAGTAACACATTTCATCAAATGCTACATTTCCCCACCTACTGATGCTGTGCTCTGAATAAAGCACAAGGCCAGAGAAACACAGCGGAGAGCAACAGAATCAGTGTTCTGCAAAACAATAACACTAATTTACAATCAACAAGAACCAATACAATTTTAGGGTACATACAATGTCATAAGTACATGCAGTATAAGAAAAACAAGGATGCATAATTTGATTTTGGCCTGCAATGTGCTACTTGTGAGAAGTAACAGGCACATCTTACTGTTCCAACTGAAAAAAAAGAAGGGAAAAAACATCTAAAAATCTGAAAAACTTGTGAGTGTCCAAATGTGGTTTCATTAAATATCAGCAAATCATCTGAGTGTGATGTTCAAATCCAAAAATGACTCTTATGAGATGGCTCATTTTAATTAGTCAGTCTAAAAGATTCACAAAGCAGTCGCAAATGGTTTGAATCAGACTCAGAGGAAAAGTTCACAACTGCACCTGACTCCCTTACTGATAAATTTTTTTATTCCCTATTAAAATTAACCAGGAACCTCACTGTGATGTATGTTTCAGGTTTTTGAGACTTCAAATGGATGAGATGTTGGAACCATAATCAACACACCGTTTTTGTGGCTTCCCTCTTAACAGGCATAAATATTTTGTTACAAAACTAGTGCAATATTTACATGACACAATACAATCAGTGTGACAACAACAAATCTGAACATATTTATACTAAATACATCAATATATAATATCATAGTCTATACTAAAACTTCCCTTAACTACAACAATATTGAGATAAATGATTGCCTTAATTAAAATTAATGTCCCATTTCTTTCTAAATGCATGTCTCTGCGCCCCTCCCCATCCCATCCAACAAGACTGTGACTTTTCTTTGCTCAGAAATTAAGATAGAGCCTTCAAGAATAAGAAGAAAAGACAGCTGTTACCCCTGTTCATAGATAGCAGAAGAGACACAACAGAAGACTCAATCTTTGCCCGCCTTCACAAAGAGCCTCCTCAGTCTGACCCCGCCCTACACTGCCTCGAGTAAACCGGTACAGGTCTCCATCTCTGCCTTCCTGCCCTTCAAAGGAACCGCAATGCTAAAAGAATGTATTTTCCCTGCACAAAATATCATGAAATATTCGTGTAAGTAAAGATGATGAATACATGATGAGGAGTGAGGTGTTTGGGCAGCCGTGCCGCTCTGTGATCCTTCCTCCACCCCATCACATCTTCAAAGACATTTCCCACGATACTGCAACCCTCCACCAGCCCCACCACTAACACAGGTCCTCTGAGCATAGATTAGCATGTGCCGCTCCTCCCCCACAGCTCTTATTGAATCCACACACATTATATGGCATAAGGCCAGGCATGTCACTTTTAAATGACAAGCAGTTGGACACTTTTGTCATGAATACAGAAAGCTGTTAAATACAGACAACAGTATTATCCAGGGTTGTATGCTACTCAGAATTGAACTGAGTGTGTTTTTTAAGTTCCAATTGACCCTTTGCCAGGAGTTTGACTGACAGGCGATCTGACCAATCATAATGCGAATTTGCCATTTTGTCCGACAAACAAACCAGACAGAAGAGTAGATTAATGTCAGTGGACTTGAACTTGAAAAATAGTGTGTATAAACATCTTTCTGCGCTTGAAACAAGATACCTTCTGATGTTCATGTTTATTTTGTGCTATAACTAGTAAAGAGGAAGAGATTATCGTTTCACGTGCCACTTGAACTGAGGTTCTACAGCAATATGTCACAACGCATTAAAATGCCACAAAATAGCATTTATTGTTTGAATATCTTAAAAAATGACGAAATTTGAGAGCTGAGACTTTGTTTCCTACCAAAAGTGTCCTCTTTGCTCAGCAATGTATTTTTCACTGTGTGAGAACATGATGTGTGATGTGAGAGCGCCATGGATGGCTTGCCAGACGTAGCAACAGTAACTTGGGGGGGGGGGTCTTTGCGAAGGGTCAATTCAGCAACTCAATTTAAATTGAGGTAGCAAACTGAAGGCAGAATTGTAATTGAAATTTATGGAAGTAGAATTAAAGTGAACTGAAATTCTAAGAAATTAAATTATTTCACATTACAAACTACGTGTAATTTATAACTAGAAACAGCTCTTTTTTGGAAAGAAATTTAAAGAAATGTATACTTTTATTCAGCAAGGATGCCATAAATTGATCAAAAGTGACTATCAAAAGTAAAAACATTTATAATCTTACAAAAGATTTCTGTTTAAAATAAATTATTTTCTTTAGCTTTGTAAATGGTGTTCTAACAGCTATTTTAGCTTTTTAATAATATTTTCACAATATCACTGTTTTTAAATTTATATTTTTGATCAAATAAATACATAACTACTTGAGCAGCATGAGACATCTTTCAAAAACATTACAAATATTTACCACAAACCTTTGATGATAGTATAAGCATAAATTAAAGGGGTGGTTCACTGTTTTTTTTTCTAGGCTTGATTGTATTTATGGGATGCAGTCTAACATGTGTTAATGCCTCGTTTTTTTAAAAACGCATTATTTTTCACATAATTTACCTTTATTTCACACTGCTCTGTCCCTCCTCTGAGAAAAGCGCTGATCATTTCCTTCTTTTATGAAGCCCCTCCCACAGAAATAGGCGATGGGCTCTGATTGGTTAGTTAGCCCAATGTGTTGTGATTGGCTAAATCGCCTCTAGTGCGCATCTAAACGTCCCGCCACTCACCTTGGCGGCATGTGCATGTTGGGCATGTTGTATTGTAAACAACGGAGTTGTTAATATCGCTTATCAGTTTGAGTTCTCTAAAGCAGCGTAGCATGGCCTTGTCCCCTTTGCTGCCTTTTCCTGAGGGCGGGGTTTATCTGGGTTTGTTACATCACGAACCCGGGAAGTAACTTTTTGTAGTCCCTACCAGCTGTTTTCGTAGGCATTAAACTGCCAGAATTTTAAAAGACGATATTTCCGTTTGTATTGAACTTTCAGCTTAGTAACTTTGCAGATATTGTTTATGCTCAAACAGCAACATTACACACTAACTAACGTTAAAAAAGTGAAATCGCAATCAACCACCCCTTTAAGAGCAACTTAGGTGACATATACATTTAACAACTCTATGGACCAGGGTAGAAGAACACTTCATTTTCAAGAATGCAATTCTCTGTTGAATTTCTCTCAAATCAACTGGTTCCACTTTCTGTAAATTCCAATTAAAAATCTGACTTAAATTCTAATTAAAACTTCTTGTGAGCTGTGGCTACTTCTGAATTTTGCCCAACCCTGGTGTTATCAGTTTGAGAATATATGAAGACAGCTCAAACAGAATCTGCACAGTATTTTGCATTAAGCACTGCAGATTTCCACCATCATTCATAAATTCCATAACATTTTATCACACTGAAAATCATTCCAAAATCAGCACAGGAAAAGCTAAAAAAAAAATTAAGCCTGAATATGACACAAAACAAGGGAGACATCCATCTGGTGTGATTGCTGTTTGTGCAGAGACACTTACCGATTGTTGTGGGGTGAAGGAGATCTCTCAGGCACAAAACTAGAAGAGAAAAACAAAGAGATGAATAAGAACATCATGACTGAACACACAGAATACTCCAATCTGTCCTCACCTGCTAAAGAATGTTAAACAGTTTGTTGCTAAAATATATGATTAATATTGTCTAATGGGAGAACCTTAACTTCAGTGTTGTTATAAAGAAAAACTACAACACATATCCAATCAACTGCAATCTACTAGTAGGGTCATCTATGTTTTTAGTAAAGCCACATCATGAGAGATAAAAGACAAGTTTGATTGACACATGTCTATCACATGACATCTAGCATTTGAAGGTAAACAGGAAGCTAGTTTCCTTTGGCATGTCTCACACTTTGACTCTGTTTGGAGCCGAGAGTTGATTTGCGTGCCATGATTACTGAGCACCAGCTCACAAAGAGGCTGATTCAATCAACAGTGCTACTGCTCTGGCACAGTCTAAGGAGGGAGGAGGAGAAACAGGGACGTCCCAGCCGAGACAAATGATGCAGAGCAGTCTCTCCATCCTTCCGCTCCTCCTGACAGTGTCACTTGTTCTCCTGTGCGGGTGCTTCTACACGAGCAGATGTTTGCCATTAGATGAGACTGATAACAACACTGCACATGTCCCCCACAGACTTGGGTGACTTTGGCAGTAATTTATACACCTAATTGTAGAAGTGTCCTATAAATTTGTCCAATTTCCTAGGGGACATGCGTCTTCCAGACAGGCCGAGACAAACAAAAATCAAATCTGATGTGAAGTGACACCGTCACACCCTATTTTCTGCACCTGCCCCGAACACAATGAGGAAAAAATTCCCATCAGCTATAATCGACTGAGAAATACAAGAACATCTTTATTTCACCAGGAGAGAGCTCCCAAGTAAATAAAGGCTTTGAGGCTTATGACTAATGATTAATATAGCATCAACTGTTCAGGGAAATAGGAAAAATGAATGACGAGGACTTTGTTTGCACAGTTGCACATCTTTTTGACATCTTGCTGGCAGATGCTGCTCTTTCAAATGCAGTTCAACAGCAACTGGTAAATCCACAGTGATAAGTAGAGTAAGAGGATTCAGCTCTATGGACAGATGAAACGACTGAGAGGAAGAGAGGAAATATGTGCACTCTTTCTCTGCATTTTGAAGGAATACTTCATCCGAAAATGAAAGTTCTGTCATTATTTACTCACCCTCAAGTTTTTCAAAACCTGTTCTTTCTTCTGAGGAACACAAAAGGAGCACAACATTTTTTGCAGACTGTTAATGCTGCTCATTTCCATACAATGAAAGAGACCACAGCTGTATAATATACAATATTACATATTAAATATATGCTTTTAAAATGCATAAATTAAAAAGATAAATATTGTATATATATACCGTTCAAATGTTAGGGGTCGTAAGACTTTTTTAATGTTTTTGAAATAAGACAATTGCACTCACACATGCTGCATTTATTTGAACGAAAATACAGAACAATCTACTATTATTAACACTACTACTACTATTATTATTATTACTATATATATTTTTTTTTTAAATAATATAAATATATAATAATATAATTTATATATTATAAAATTGTAAATATTTTTTTTTTCCTGGGATGGCAAATCTGAATTTTCCACAGTCATTACTCCAGTCCTCAGTGTCACATGATCCTTTAGAAATCATTCTAAAATGTTGATTTGGAACTTAAGAAATGATTTCTTATTATTATCCATATTGAAACAGTTGTTCTCCTTAATATTTTTGTGGAAATCATGATATGGGTTTTTTTCAGGACTCTCTGATGCATAAAAATGTCAAAAGAACAGCATTTATTTATTATTTATATTTATTTATTTATATACAGAAACATTATAACTGTTGTAACATTATTACTGTCAAATAAATATGTTAAATATGTTAAACCGCAAAAATATTTATAATATAGATATTAAAGGGGTCATATGATGCGATTTCATTTTTTCCTTTCTCTTTGTATTCGGCCAATCACAACGCATTGGATAGCTGGCCAATCAGAGCACACCTCGCTTTTCAGACCGATTAGTTTTGTAAAAATCGACGCGTTTCAAAAAGGCGGGGCATAGAGGAGAAACAATAATGTATAGTATGTGGAAAATAATGTGTTTTTTTTACTTTAAACCGCATAAACACATTTCATTACACCAAATACATAAAATAATGTTCTTTTTAGCAGCATCATATGACCCCTTTAAAATATATATGGAGTAATCACCACACAAGTAGGTTTAGAATGAAAATGATGGTGAGCAAATGAAGAATCAAAAATGTTCACTTTTGAGTGAACTCTCTCTTAAACACTTACAGACTTTTTCATAGACTTCCATCACAGACTATCTTTTTCTGTCTCTCTCTCAGAGAGCTCTACCCTCAAAGCCATTTTGATAAAAGCTGCCATCTGGGGCGGAAGCAGCGTCTAATTTTCCAGCCAAATCCTGTCAAATGGCAGTAGCCGCACTGCATGCCGACAGAGCAGTGTAGCTAAAATCCCCTCTCCACCCCTGCAGACCTGCTGCTCGCTGCCCTCTTCTCTATTCTGAACATAGAAGGACAAAATGTAGCCACTGGTGTCTCCATAATGGCTCCATCGAGGAGGCCGCCTGAGAAAGACCATGAGGAGGATGAAGAGGAGGAGGAGGTGGACAGGATAGGTGAGCTGAGAGATGCTCTTGAACATCCATCCATCACTGGCCTTTGATTATATGGGGGGGAAATGGTTCCTTGTCAAGACACCATACAACGTCTGGCTCTGTCCAAAAAGCCTTAATAGCCCAGCTGTACTGGTACTGTAAATAGCAAAAGCTTTCTAAAATGCCTTTCTGTACAACACCAATGCTGCCTGTGCCTGTTTTTGAGTTAAAGGGATAGTTCATCCAATTTTTTTTTCAACTGGTTCATTAAAAAGATGACTCAAAAAAAAAAAAGATTAGTTCTGGAGCAGATGTCAAGGTTTTCAGTAAATTACAACATTTTGGTCTGTTCCTCACACAAAGCTCTCACATGGATGCAGAAGTCCTGGAATTATATGAACAACATTTATAATACCTTTATGACAAACATACAATACAGACTACCGTTCAAAGGTTTGGGGTAGGCAAAAATACAATAAAAATGGTTATATTGTGAAACATTAATACAATGTAAAATAAGTGTTCTCTATTTTAATATATTTTAAAATGTCATTCATTCATGTGATGACAAAACTGAATTTTCAGCAGTCATTACTATAGTCTTCAATACATCATGATTCTTCAGAAATCATTCTAATATGCTAATTTGCTGATTTAAATTTTTTTTATTGCTTTTAACGTTGAAAGCAATAGTGCTGCTTAATATTTTTGTGGAAACTGATACATTTTTTAGGATTATTTAGAAAGAGAAAATTTTAAGGAGCATTTTTTTTTTTAAATAGAAATCTTCTGTAACATTACAAATGTGTTTACTGTCCCTTAAACGCATCCTCACTGAATAAAAGTATTAATTTATTAAATAAATAAATAAAATAAAATAAAATAAAACAATAAATAAATACAAATATTTCTTACTAACCCCAAATGTTTGAACAGTATCTATGACAGTCAAAAGGTTTAGGAACTACATAAAGATGAGTAAATGAGGTCTCTAATAATAATAATAATTATTATAATAAATGATCTGAAGCTTTAAAATGAAAATGTTCATATGAACCATGACAGCAAATATAATTTAATACAACTGAATCAATCTGATTATTACGCCAACAAATTCCATTTTTAAAAGTCAAATGAGGTAGAAATAGATCCATAAAGTAACAATTGCCTGTTAACACTTTTGACAGTGAAGTTCTATGAAATCCTTTCGAACATATCCAAATTCATCAAGCCTCTAAAGCTAATTCAATTTTAACAGATAGCACCATAGATCACTGTGCATCAACTCAGTGCTGCAGATGGAGGTAAACACTATTTATGTCTTCAAAAGAGTGCTGCACTTGGAGTGAAGAGTGACTACTGTCTGACTCAGGCTCCCATGGGAGAAGTTTTTCATGGAGAGGAGGAAAACAAGCTGTGCTTCCTGACAAAGGCTAGTAGTGAATCCAGACAATAGACACACCTTTTATCACAATATAGGCATTACAAGGTTTATTTTATACCGTGCGGCCTTCAGAAACTAAGAGTGAGGCTGCTGCAGTAGATCTGATGCATCAATTCATATACAGAGCTTTATTGCAAGCTCTTTGTCATCTGTTCATCAAACTCAAGTGTCATATTTTACCTTGAGGAAAATACTGACATACTTCACGATATTTGTTCTTTTTGTTTGTCTTCCTGTTTGTTTCAAAACCTGCTGTTGCATTTTCCTTGATAAGAGATTCCTGCTAGTGAATATTACGTTTTATTCACAGTAGACTGTCTATCAAAAAACAGTTGTAAAGCTCTCTTTGCATTGCATGCTAAAGAAGGAAAATGAATAAGTGCATAACAGGAAAGAGAAAATTGTTTTCAGTGTGGTCAATAATCTCCCTAAAGCTCCAGATGAATTCCGCTGAAATTAAGAGACCTACTAAACCTTGTTTGGATTAATATGATGATTATTCAGTAATGTCAGGGATAGCGTTCACAAACTCTGCCTCTGGAACACAGCGTGAGGATTTGCTGCTGTCTAATGGTGCTGAAACACCTTCAGATCACAGGAACAGAATTCGATGGAGATCCCACATAAACAACATGTGACTAGTGTCATGTTACACACGACACATATTCTGGAATGTATATTCACCAGTTAGAAATTGAGGAAAATTTTACACCTCATTTTGGTATAAATGCAGACTATTTAGAGTGCTTTCAGTGATTTTTTTTTTAAATACTACACACACAAAAAAAAAACACCTGAAGTGGGTGGTCAAAAATAATCTATCTGCCGGTGATTATTAAACCTTCAGGTTCAGCAAAAATGGCAGAACTCTCAAAAACTGTAAAATCGCTAACAGCAGATTCAAAGAAACAATTGGCCCAAAAATTTAAATTATTGTCATTTACTTATGTGTTTCCAAAACCAAAGGAATTCCTTTTTTTCATCGAACAAAAAATGTTATTTTGGAAAAAAAAAAAAGAAGTTCATAAAAGTTGTGTGCCATATTTTTCTACTATCATTTGGCTTTAGAAGATATAAAGAAAACAAAAATAACGATTTTATTCAACGATTTCTTCTTTTCTGGGTCAATCTCTGCTGCCATTCACGAGAGTACCATGATGCATACATGTGCTTTCCTCTGCTTGTAAACAAGGCGCAGTGCATACGGAGACTGACCCGGAAGAGAAAAAATCGTTATAGTCGTATATAGTCATTATTTTTGTTTTCTTTGAATTAAGTCGTTATTTTTGTTTTCTTTGCGCACAAAAAGTATTCTCATAGCTTTATAACTGTCACAATCTCCTACTGGAGCGCCCATGTGCCCTCTAGAGGGTGATCCATCATTTACCTGTACCATTGTTTCACGTACTACATCTCCCATAACACCCCATGCCAGGAACTAATTACATGCACAGCTGTTTCCATTTAGGAGGACTATTTAAGTTACACACAATCACTCTCACATTGCGAAGTATTGTTTTGCTGTTGCAGACTCTACCAAGCGGTTTCCATAGCCATAGCCATAGCCATAGTCTTGTTTCATTGTTTTGTTCGTTCTGTACTTTGGACTGCTCACTTGGATTTCGACCATTGCCTGTTCATTTGGATTACTCTCTTGCCTCTGCCTTGGATTACATTGTTTGCTGGATTTTGACCTTGCCTGTTTTGACCACGCCATTGTGTAAATAAAGCTCACACATGGTTCAATCAAGAGAGTCCAGTTACAATAACATTTCAGTTGAATCACTGATGTCACATGGACTATTTTATCGATGTCCTTACTACCTTTCTGGGCCATAAAACATTTTGGTTGAATTGCGTTTACATAATATTTTTTAATATTGAGATTGATTTTATATCGCAACATGAAAATTTGATACCGGCATATCCCTAATATATACTGTATGTAGACTTCAGATGCAAAGTCCATCTGAGATTTTTCTTTTACATGAGCATTTTTATCAATCTTCTATGAAAATAACATTGGACATTTTTCAAATTAATGCATTCAATAACTGACTAATAACCTTTTCTTTGCCATTAAAGTGAAATTTCTGAACCTAAACATAGGAGCCTGATAAAAATGCTAATTTAAAAGAAAAAAATCTCATAAAAATCTCAGACTGACTTACAGGTTTTTGATTCTGAAGTCTTCATATATAACATTACAGTTGTCTTGAAATGAAACCCTAATTCGTTTGGGTGGAACGTCGGTCACATCTGGTACAAAGGTTTGAAACTATCTAATAAAGTCTGAATTTGATTAGCGCTAAACCAAGGGTGACTAATAGGCTATACAGTCCTTTGTGAGCGCTGACACAAGAACCTTTGTAATGATTTAAAAGTCATTATCTGTTAACTTTAAAATGGCTACATTTAATGTCCTACTTCAACCAGCAAAGTTGCCAATGCCAGAACAAAACTATAACTAAACCCTCTGTGGTTCATCTATTAACACGTGATTCATTCAAGCTTTTATAGCAAAGCTGGAAAGTGGGAATTGATGCCTGAAACCTTTCTGCAGAGCAGCACGTGAGTTGTTAAAGCAATTACATCTACACAGTAGACACAGACCTGCCAGCAGGCATTGCAATTGCTATTAATTTATTCCCAAAGGCTTTAGAGCATCAAATATATGGCAGATATTAATGATGCAAGTTGTCTGTTCAAGGACAGGCCTCGCAGTAAAGATGCTATGTGCTTGTAAGAGTTATTAACAGAAAAGAATCTCAAACACCTGCTGTCCTCAATGAATGTGTGTGGGGGTGAATCTGTCCCCAGTTTTTCCCGTTAAGGATGTGTTGGGGTCCCCCACTTTGGATAATTTCGTGCAACTACAATAAATCCATTTTGGGGTCCATTAGTGAGAGCAACGCCTCAGATCCACACTTTCCCTGAATAAATGACAGCTCCGTCTCCACAGTAAAGATCATCCATGCTCTGTCAAGCTGAGAGAGTGTGTGCCTCATTCTTGAGCTAATGTCAGAATATAAAAAAGGATTTAGCTTTCCACAGTTGACTAACTCTTAGAAATCTCTTGAATCCGGGTGTTACCATCTCCACATCGTCTCTCCATCTAATGATATGAGCCCCAAACAGCTCATTGTTATCAAAAGAATCCAAAGATCCAAATGTATCAGAAAAACTTCAGAAGAAACTCACAAATAACAGAAAATGTCTGCTCTCATATTAAAACGAAACATCCTTAACACTAGACTAATATATTTGGTAACTGAGCAAATTATCAAGACAAAGTGATGCCCTCTAAATGTCATGAGATGATTTAAAAACAAATATACACTCTCATTCTCTGAAATATCACATACTTTTCTACAAGCTTATTTAAGAGTATTCTCCTGTGTTAGTTGAAAACCAGGCCCTGAAATTAACAGCAAAATCAATGGCTGTTTATGGACAACATTTTCTTCATAACTGAAATAGTCTCATGCTCTGATAGGAGCCTCATCACATTGAATAGTGAAGTAGTTGCTGGAAAAAAAACCAACTTTTAAGTTTAATATGTTTATTAAACCATTTTCTTTTTGGGGACTATTGGCTGGTCCCCAGAATGCAGGTAAAAGTTGACCCACACACACTGTTGAACACACACCCTTCTTGAACCAAATCAATTACCTTTTTACTCACACACACCAGCTGCTACATGTGAGTTGTGATACCCAAAGGCTACATTTTAAAACAAGCATTCTTCTCCCTCACCATTTATTCTCACATTCTCTCTTCTTCTTTCTCTTTCTACCTTGTGTAATTATCCTAAAAGATTTAGGGCTCTTTAATGATTCACGCTCTTAGCTATGCTGTTTGAAACTTGTCATAAACCGCATCAGTTTGTAGAAGCTTACAGTGTTTATGAGTTAAGGGATAATGAACAGGCAATACAACAAATAAATACATATGTACACATGAAATACTGATTTGACTTTGAATTTAATTATTTTATAGTTGTATATATTGTCGTAAAGATTCTACTAAGAAAAAAAAACTATTACTCTTACTACTATTACTAACAATGTACAAAACAATCAGCCTAGCAACAATACAAACACTATACAGTAATACTAATAGTGAAGTCCAGTGAAGCTGGTTTCAGTTACCCAGATTGGCACTCTATTAGATCTCTAAATTGCTCAATTGACCAATCAGAACTGTGTAATCAAGGGATAGTTCACCCAAAAACGAAAATTCTGTTTTTTACGCTTCTATGTAATTCCAAGCATATACGATTTTCTGTGTATTTTGTATATTTTGAACAATGTTGGTAAACAGTTTTGGTGAACAATGATTCCATAGTATGAACAAAGTATCTTCTTTTATGTTCTACAGAAGAAAAAAAGGCATACAGGTTTTGAGTGACATGAGGGTGAATAAATGATGACAGAATTAGCATTTTGTGTGTGTGTGTGTGTGTGTGTGTGAACTACTGTATCCCTTTCACATGAAACGACAACTACAACAACTCATTAAAGTTAGAAAAACAGAGAAAATGTATGTACAGTGGCAAATAGGCAGACTTTATGCAACACGAGAGAGTGTAATAGTAACATCAATCACGAATGTCTAAAGCTTTTTTTTAGATGCATGACTTCTTTGAAAAAAATTCACAATGATTAATGCATGACATGAATAGAAAATGTGTGTTTAATGCTACATACAGCTATTTATATTAATATGACTGAAAAATCTAGTACTATAATAAATATATATTAAGTCTTCATTTCATACCACAGTTGTACACCCATTTTTGCAGGTCTAAATGTCTATATACACTAAGTGCTGGCAGCAGCTGCATATGCTCAGTCAGTAGTATGTTGAGGCCGTCTGAAATCACCGCCTCATCTAAATGCTAATAGAATGCAATCTCTCAGAGAAACAGGCTAGCTAATGATCAGGCCCACTGAATACACTGAAAGCTTGAGTGCTAATAATGATATAACTGAAGCACAGTGAGGGAAAAACAGCAGATCACTAAACACAACACCTGCAAACCATCTAGAGATCTTGACTTACACGCTCACACGCATCCACACATACACTATGAAAAACTTCTGACAAGGTAACCGCTTCACAGTAGCTGCCGATGTTGGTTTTTCCTTACCTGGAGGATTTGGGTGTTTATATTTCATAATCCAGCCATCAACACAAAGCAAATTAATTGGAAAATTGTATAATCGAATGAGCTGAATCAGCCCACATTCACCAATGATCACAACCTGCCACCTGCTGTCATCCCAGTAATCAATAATGTGTTCATTTTCAGATGGATCCATAGACTTACACTGCCTTCAAGTCCTCCTGGAAAGTTCCTGCTAACAAGTCCAAAAATGCACTGTTCAGATGACCTTGTCAATAAGTCAGAATAAAAACGACCCTTTGGCAATTTAATATCTCTTTCACATTCTCATATATTTTCACAACCCGACAAAGAAGGAAGGTGTTTGAATGTAGAAATAAAGAGCCAATGATTCGCATTTAATTTGTAATTCATGCTTTATCTATTTTATAATTATTATAATTACTGTTCTGCCAAAGACAATAATGGTAGGATATTTAGTTCTTCATAACTCATAAACCAGCTAAATGAGTAGCACTTTTAAGCTTTACCACTGTTCTTGAACCATAGGTTTGAACCAACTAACTAGTAAAGTTGGGGTTATTATTGTTAACAAAAACTAAATGAATCTATTTTTGTCAAATTAAATTATATATATATACTTATATAAAATAAAATAAAAATGGTCCCAAATTCATTTCAGTTGTAGATTTGTTATATTATAAAACTTGAAACCTTTATAACCCAACCTGCCAGCATTAAACGTTATTGCTATCTAGTGGCATTTTTATGAGACTGTGCTGCAAAATTGAACACCATTAGACAACCTTAAATGAGACCAGTTACATTAAATTTGTCAGTCCTAAAATTTAAAATAAAAACTAAAGAAACTGAATCTAGAACTAAAACTATCAATGGTGGAGAGAAAATGAATGAAAATGATTCTTAACTGACAAGACTAAAATCATTAACTGAATAATCTGGTTTGAATGCAAACACAATCTAGAATTAGCCACTGATAATAACTTTTTTTGTTGTGCTCATGTGCTAAAAACAAACTTCATTCCAAAACCAATCATGGTCTTTCCAGATACATCAATCCACATTGTAAGAATAATAATGGGAACTGATTGTGGTCTTTCCGGGTAGTTCTGGATGAAAACCGTCATTGGAACAGGGAGATTTGTTCGCTCTTCACCTGTGGTCCCATTAGTTAGTGAATCCTCCACGTTATTAAAGAATGAGAGCAAGAGTGAATTGATCGTCTGATCTCATTCCATTCAGTTCAGTGAGTGTGGACTCATTCAAATGGAGACAATGGAGCCTGAACTGGGTAAAATCAAGTTAGCTCATTTAAATGCTAATGTACATGGATCTGAAATGGTGCGAGGCTAACTGTGCGGCAACTAAAGGAGAAAAGATGTATCATCCTTTCACAGAGCTATACTTGGTCTGGATGCATTACTTTCACTCCTTGTGTTTTACAGTCAAGACCACTCCTCATGCTGGAAATGACTCCAAGGACAATTCGTCGATACTACTCTTAATGTAGGTGGGAAGTTAGGCTTACATAAATATAAATCTTCGATCTGACTACAGCTACATGCATTTATTCTGTCGAGGAGTCAGCCCTCGGTATATGAATAGCTGAAAACAGACACTGCAGAGATTTAAGGTGCTGTTGTCCCAGCAGGGACCAGCCTTCATGACCTTCGGACTGCAGTAAACACAGGCAGCTATAGCACAAGCCCAAATTACCCATCAGAAATATCAACAGACCATCATCTCTCAACAGAGAACAGGTCAGTGCAGCCAGGGCACAACAACACTATATACTCATAAGACTGCACACGACATTCTCTATATCTTATCCCGTCTAAAAAAAGAATGATTTATTTATTCTTATTTCTGTCAATCAAGTATTTAGTGACAGACAAACAAAAAGCAGTAGGAAGGCAGATTGAGCTCTTCTGGTTGTGGTACACGAGTCATTCTGAGACTAAGTTCAGGAGGCTGCCATTTCAACACAGCTGATGATACACACTAATACACTCCAAAAGACATTTTCACCACTCATCTCTCTTCCCTGGAGAGATACAGGTGACTGAAAGTGATTGTAGCAAATTATACGCAAGACGGGTCAATCAATACTACAAGAAAGTACCTAGAAATATTATTAATTTACAACTAACAATTCAATACAGATACTGTAAAAATGATCACTGTAATGAATTTGCCATGTCACCATCATAACAAAATGAATATGGCACAACATGAATGTTATTGTCACATGTATATTATGTTTTACTTTAGTTGTCTCTGCTCCTGTTTGCCTGCCTGAGTTTGTAGTTAGTTTCCTCGGTTACTCCTTAGTTAATTCTTCCATTCAGCTCTGTTTAGCGCCCTCACCAGTGTATATATACTCCCTGTTTCGTTCTACTCTTTGTCTGGTCTCGTTTGTGTATTCTTTCATGTGGATTTACCTCTGTTATTTCTCCTGGGTAATTAAAGTGACTTTCTGAGCTACTCAGTATCATGAGTGTTGGTTAAAACTTAACAGGTATTTTTGGCAAGGCTTAAATTCACACTGAAGTAGTGACAGACCTTTTCTTCCATATTATGACGTACATCCAAGTGAAAAAGATTACTGAAAAACAAAACAAAAAAATGTAGGGTGGGGTCTTGGTTCTGTTCATTGGTTGTTGATTGGATGAAGGCAAATCTGATTTTGAGCTTGCCGTCGATTTTAAGAAAGCTTTTATGCAGACTAAATGATTGAAGAAGTCTGGCATACATCAGTTGATTCACCAGAAGATTGAGCTATGACATTTTGAAAAATTTAATTAAATGTATTTATTTTTAAATTATTGAATTGTTCACATTAAGATAATAAAGATGCATTCGGAAAACAGATGAATTTTCATATCATGACAATTTTGAGACAAAACTCTTATACTTGTATATTTTGCAGAGTCGCATCTCTGTATCCACTCGGGGGTCCTTGGACTGAAATAGACTGTCAAACGCTGCACTATACAAATAAAACTGACTTGACTAAATCTTAAAAGGAACGACCTTGCTACCGATCAAATATAGAGACACAGGGAAAACTAAGCAAGTGTGAGAAAAATGCCAAAATTCAATCTAGTAATATACAGCAAGTGATTCACCAACCAGAGAGTCACCAGTACAAAAAACAACAACAAGAACTTCTCAAACAGTCAAGAAACCTTGTGCAGAAGTCAGTGCATGACTTACTTACATATTTAGAGCAATATGACAGATATTACATCAGATATGAGGGCAGGATACACATAGCCAGAGGCATAAAATAATTATCTTTTCAAATAACGCACAGACTCGGTAATGAATGAAAAGATCAAGAGCAACAATGTTTCATAATCTTGAGTCAGATAAACTTCAGCCAACGAGTGAAAAAATGGCTGCAGACCTTTTTTTCATTGCACTTGAGCTCACAATATTCTCTTTTTATTCGATAAACAAGAGGATGAAAGCACCAAATGGATAAAAGAATGCAATCTCAAGGTGGACCCAAAAATAATGCAAATGTCCATTTATGCACAAAATGGAAAGATGATAAAGGAGGCAAAAGACACCAACACAAAAGCCCCTCTCACATCATACTGGGCTGATTATACGCTAAACAAACCACTTTCACTTACTATGCATAACATTTAAAATGTGCTTTTAAAATATCTAGCAAGTCACCATGCTTGGCTACTTGATTATTTCTAAAGTAAACACCAAAGGAGCAGACAATTCATTCATATAGTCAGAGTCACTGAGCTATGCTATAAAAATCAATATTAATCATTTCCCAGTCAAAAGACACATAAGCAATGCATTACAGGGACTGTGTCCAATAAGGCACCTCTGTTTGATCTCACTGCGCTGTGCAGTGTAAGAGCTGATAGGAGATGTCATTTCTGATGGAAAAAAAAACAACCTCCAAACGATCAAGCCTTTCTTTAGTGTGAACATATTAAAGCAAGTATATGACAATCAGTGACTTATAGAGATTCTTATGGAAATCATGTTTATTTCTGAATATCATATATCGCAATACACTTTCATATTGATGCAGAGCCCAAACAACTCAGTATCGGACAAAACCTTAAGATGAAACATGAAAACAGCTTCTGATCCATGAAGTAAATGATTAACAAATACAAATTCTGCTAATGATCCCACATATCCTGGCCAGATCACTAAGATCATTAACAAAAGTGTAACTGTGTGGGCGGAACTCTTCTTGAAATCATGTTCTTCTACATGGTATTTACTAGTGCTGTGTTCAAAATATCGATACGACGATGTATCGTCACAGAGATTTGACGATACGAGTATCGATACGGCTGGCTCTGTATCGATATTGTGGCACGTGTGCAGCAGTGGACCGCGCTTAATTTGTTAAAAATTTTACAACGTTTAAAATTGAGTAGAAAAGTGCGAGGTTTCTAAAAAAGAATGAATAGAGCATATATAGGCTACAACAAGGTTTAATCTGGCCGCAGAGGAACACAACCGGGGTTGCCTGATATAAAGAGACGTAATCCCCAAAACAGAGCTTTACACTTGCGCAATACGGAAATATCTGCTAAATGTGCTACTTATCCCTGTCAACCTGGCAACCATGTGCACACGTGCTCTCTCTCCACTGTGGATAAACGCGCTTGCTTTCTGAAAACACCGGTTAGCTTGCAGTTTAGCGATCTCCACTTCAATATTCTATTCTCAGAAAATTTTAATTCATCGGGTGTTCATTTATGAGAGAGAGAAAGAGAGAGGCTGTGTATGTGTGAATTACCACCGTTTTGCCGCGTTTCTCTATTAACAGTAAAGCTGTGGCTTTAATTCCTTTAGAAACAATGATGCTACCAGCTCCTTGTTGAAAAAGATAATGTAGCTCTTGAGCGATTAAGCTATTTAGTTGATAAAACTGCGGGGCAGCGCTAAAAAGTTTGTTCCTAAATGTCTGAGTTCGAATACACCGAATTTGTGCACTACACTAGTAAGGGCACTACAACACGGGCAATAATTTTTAAATGATTTCTGTAAGTCCTATAGAGCATGTTATAAAGTTCAATAAAAGCCCCATTTTCATCTGTGGGCAGTCAAATATACATAATATATTTTATTGAAAAATTCTTTAAAACATTTTATTTTTATAATATTAATTATATAAACTATATAAATTTTAAATCAGTTCGATTTTTTTTAAAGAAATTCATTCAGCAAGCGTGCATTAAACTGATCAACAGTGATAGATAACAAAAAAAATCTATTTCAGATGTTGCTCTTTTAAACTTTGTATTTATCAATAAATCCTTAAATGTATCACAGTTTCACACAACTATTTTCAATACTGATGATAATAAATAAAATGTTTCTTGAGCACCAAATCAGCATATTAGAATGATTTCTGAAGGATCATGTGACACTGAAGACTGGAGTAATGATGCTGAAAATTCATCCTTGCCATCACAAGAATACATTACATTTCAAAATATATTAAAAAAAGAAAATAGTTGTTATAAATTATAATAGCATTTCACAATAGTGTTGTTTTCCTGTATTGAAAATAAATGCACCCTTGGTGAGCAATAAGAGACTTCTTTCAAAAACATTTTTAAAAATCTTACCGACCCCAAACTTTTGAATGTAAGTGTATATAAACTGGAATACATGTATGTATCCTTTCTGTGCTTTTCTGGGATTTTTCTGTGAATATGACTGGCTAACTGCACATCACACACACACACACACATATATATATATATATATATGTGTGTGTGTGTGTGTGTGTGTGTGTGTGTGTGTGTGTGTATAGTGAGCAGTAGATTTTAAATTGAGCTGAGTGAGAACATGCCTCTCTGACCCTTGTCCTCCTCTTCCCGGGCACATTGCCAGAGGTTATCACACACACACACACACACACACAAAGGCAACAGGATCACATATATCAGAGCGAGTGCTAAACCAGACAGCAGCTTTGTGCCAAAACCACTTACACCCACATTAGTAACACCATAAAAAAATGCCTGCCCACACCTTTACATCTCCCCACTACTGCACAACAGTATTTTTCATTCAAAACATTTTCTATCCTTATGCCTGAAAAATGCAGCAAAACTAAATGTAATTATATTTTTATGTGATTATCAATATAGTTTGCAGGGGAAGAACAGACTAAATACTCCTTTGCTAAAATCACACAAAAGTGAGTAACCTCACCAAGGTTTTTCCATTTGTGTTTCTATTCAATTCCCGCAAGAGATAAATGTGTAAATGTCCTACTGACGCAAAAATATCATCTCAACATGCTTCTACAAACAGTGTTTGTCCATCAGCATAGAACGTGTGTGTAAGAGCAGGTTGCCTGGACAAGAGAGCGGTAAGAGACTGTTGTGGAGACGAAACCACCAACTGGGATCACACTCAGGAATTATGCACCTCACTCACATCAATTATGCACCTAAGCACTCACACTCCCTGCCTCACACTCATTCTGACTCTCTCTTCCCTACCACTCCTCAACTGTCTCTCTACCCCTCTGTATTATGTTTCATTTCAGATCAACTACTTTGAGCAATACACACAAAGATGAGCAGACTTATAGCATGAGTGTTAATTTATTGCTTGAAGCGGTTTGTTATTTTGTTCTTAGTTATGACAAGTTTAGCCACTTTATGAGCATATTTTTAGAATATGCACATTATTTTCTAGTCCTAATGGTTTCATTGATCGGTTCAGGGGAGTGGGCTGGCTATTGTTCTCTGGACAAAAAAGGAGCTCATCTTTTACAGCAGCAGCATGATGCTTGATTTCCAGCTTGAGGCTTGAATTTGATGTTTAAACTAGACTAACTTTTTTGACGACTTCCCACGTTTTCGTTTAACCTTTTTTTTCAGCTGTGGTCCTTAATGAGAAAGTGAATAGTCACAGCAAAGAAGCTCTCGAATGAAAAGGAGTTGGATACAAAAATGAAAGAAACAAACCGACGAGCCTTCAATTTGCGCATTTTCCATCTTTTTCACTGTAACAACGCTTTTCATTTTTGGAAGACGGCTGAGGAGGACGACTCTGGAAGAACGACTATCATCTTGAATACGTGCTCGCAGCAGCGGGCTTGATGTTGTACTGAGAGGATGAAATCCTGCCGTATCCTTCACGAGCGCATCACTTCATTCCGCATCCACACGCTTCAGTAAACATTCAGACAGGGGGAAAACATAACACAGAAAACCAGCCTACCTGCATAACCTTTGATGTCGTGATGTTCATATATAGAAGTCCTGTGTTTTTAGAGGTATAGAGAGTGGTAACCGCATCGACACCGCGTCCCGGAGACTGAAGAGAACAGAAGCCTGACGAGCAGGACCTAGAGAACAGCAGGGGGCGCTCCACTGCAGCGCGGGGCTAAATCACCACAAACCCCACCCGAGAGAGAGAGAGAGAGAGAGCAATCGTAGCTTTATTGTGTGGGGAATTGATCTTAAAATGATGCTATCATTTTCATTTACTTTAAATCAAGTCTTCATCAGCAAACTAGCAAAGCTTAGCATTGAACACGTGCGGATATAAGCGTTAATCTTTAGCTTTCTTGCTAATAACTGTCCTTTTTAATATGTCATCAATCATAACTAACAATTAGTATACAGATGTTTACAAATCCACTATCCTTGATGACTCGTGGGATGTCATTTACACAAAGCCATTTCTTTCAGGCCTTGTTTTGAAGGATAATTTCGCCCAAATGATGCATCACTGTCCGATCAGATTGTCCATATGACATTACATACGAGAGATTTACCTGTTTTTAATTAATCTGTTTTTCCTGATGCTGTTGGGTGTACATGGAAGTTAATGCATGTTAGATCATACATGCAAATGAGAACAATTAGCTAATGCCTTAAATGTTGTCATACGACAATAAATAATAATATGACAATGAAATCAATACTACATTAGCTTAGAAAATATTAGATACTTAATTCCCTTCTCTTGTAGACTGAGAAAATGTATTTCTCGAGGCTAAGGCAATAAACAGCTTCCAATGCCCCAGATAAAACTGGACATGTGGTTTGAATATGTGCAATTAGGATGAGCTGCCTTTGGGATACTGAAAACAATTACCATGCAGCTACTCTTGCCTCATGATTAATCCGGGCAGATGTTTTCACATTATGTCTACAAAAAGACAAGCAAGCTTCAACAGAATATCATTAGGAAGCGTGATAATATCCCTTGCACCGTTGAAGATATTTCCCCTAAAAACATTTAAACTAGCTTCAGATTTCTTTGATGCTTGTTTTCTTCATGTTCGATTCAGAGCAACATGTAATATTGTTTTATTAATACGTTATTTTTAACTACTGTGCATAAAAGCCAAAATCTAGCATGGGCAAAATGTGAAGTCATTCAAAAGGTCTTTTTTTTTTGACAGGCAGAGTGTGAATTTCTCTGGAAAGATTTATGTTCCTTTTCAGACTGCCAAATGAATTGAAATGTCAAAACACTCATTCTGACTCTCTCTTCCCTACCACTCCTCAACTGTCTCTCTACCCCTCTGTATTATGTTTCATTTCAGATCAACTACTTTGAGCAATACACACAAAGATGAGCAGACTTATAGCATGAGTGTTAATTTATTGCTTGAAGCGGTTTGTTATTTTGTTCTTAGTTATGACAAGTTTAGCCACTTTATGAGCATATTTTTAGAATATGCACATTATTTTCTAGTCCTAATGGTTTCATTGATCGGTTCAGGGGAGTGGGCTGGCTATTGTTCTCTGGACAAAAAAGGAGCTCATCTTTTACAGCAGCAGCATGATGCTTGATTTCCAGCTTGAGGCTTGAATTTGATGCTTGATTTAGCATGATCATGATAAGCTCTACAAATCAGCCAGAACTGAAGGACAGGACATAATTATGTTTATATTCCACAATTAGAATCTCACCATCTAATCATGATTTTATGTGTCATTTGCTAAAGGAAGATTTATACCAGGACAGAATGCAAAATTCCCTGTACAAACAGATTTATTAATCAGACTCCACTGGCTACTGACCAAGCAGGTCCGTTTGTAATTGTAAACAAAACAAAATCTGACATTTCCATGAACAAGTATATGAAGATTGTAGGTCAAAATTTACATAAGAGGCGTATAAAGAAAATTGTAAATCTTGGGAGACCCTGTTAAGCTTTTCACCACACCAGTAAAACCTTTTATTATTTATTTATTTATTTTTACTATTACTATTCACTAGTATCTGCATATTTATTATTTAAATATATAATATTTAAAAATAATCATATTATTAAAAATAATAATTCATTTAAAAACATGAATTATAGTTTAAACATTTAAAAAATAAAATATTTCATGTCAACTACTCTAGATAGATAGATAGATAGATAGATAGATAGAATCTTTTACATTCTGAGGACTCAAGGTAAAAATGTAAAACTTAAATGAGACTATTTTTTTAAACTAGACTAACTTTTTTGACGACTTCCCACGTTTTCGTTTAACCTTTTTTTTCAGCTGTGGTCCTTAATGAGAAAGTGAATAGTCACAGCAAAGAAGCTCTCGAATGAAAAGGAGTTGGATACAAAAATGAAAGAAACAAACCGACGAGCCTTCAATTTGCGCATTTTCCATCTTTTTCACTGTAACAACGCTTTTCATTTTTGGAAGACGGCTGAGGAGGACGACTCTGGAAGAACGACTATCATCTTGAATACGTGCTCGCAGCAGCGGGCTTGATGTTGTACTGAGAGGATGAAATCCTGCCGTATCCTTCACGAGCGCATCACTTCATTCCGCATCCACACGCTTCAGTAAACATTCAGACAGGGGGAAAACATAACACAGAAAACCAGCCTACCTGCATAACCTTTGATGTCGTGATGTTCATATATAGAAGTCCTGTGTTTTTAGAGGTATAGAGAGTGGTAACCGCATCGACACCGCGTCCCGGAGACTGAAGAGAACAGAAGCCTGACGAGCAGGACCTAGAGAACAGCAGGGGGCGCTCCACTGCAGCGCGGGGCTAAATCACCACAAACCCCACCCGAGAGAGAGAGAGATAGAGCAATCGTAGCTTTATTGTGTGGGGAATTGATCTTAAAATGATGCTATCATTTTCATTTACTTTAAATCAAGTCTTCATCAGCAAACTAGCAAAGCTTAGCATTGAACACGTGCGGATATAAGCGTTAATCTTTAGCTTTCTTGCTAATAACTGTCCTTTTTAATATGTCATCAATCATAACTAACAATTAGTATACAGATGTTTACAAATCCACTATCCTTGATGACTCGTGGGATGTCATTTACACAAAGCCATTTCTTTCAGGCCTTGTTTTGAAGGATAATTTCGCCCAAATGATGCATCACTGTCCGATCAGATTGTCCATATGACATTACATACGAGAGATTTACCTGTTTTTAATTAATCTGTTTTTCCTGATGCTGTTGGGTGTACATGGAAGTTAATGCATGTTAGATCATACATGCAAATGAGAACAATTAGCTAATGCCTTAAATGTTGTCATACGACAATAAATAATAATATGACAATGAAATCAATACTACATTAGCTTAGAAAATATTAGATACTTAATTCCCTTCTCTTGTAGACTGAGAAAATGTATTTCTCGAGGCTAAGGCAATAAACAGCTTCCAATGCCCCAGATAAAACTGGACATGTGGTTTGAATATGTGCAATTAGGATGAGCTGCCTTTGGGATACTGAAAACAATTACCATGCAGCTACTCTTGCCTCATGATTAATCCGGGCAGATGTTTTCACATTATGTCTACAAAAAGACAAGCAAGCTTCAACAGAATATCATTAGGAAGCGTGATAATATCCCTTGCACCGTTGAAGATATTTCCCCTAAAAACATTTAAACTAGCTTCAGATTTCTTTGATGCTTGTTTTCTTCATGTTCGATTCAGAGCAACATGTAATATTGCTTTATTAATACGTTATTTTTAACTACTGTGCATAAAAGCCAAAATCTAGCATGGGCAAAATGTGAAGTCATTCAAAAGGTCTTTTTTTTTGACAGGCAGAGTGTGAATTTCTCTGGAAAGATTTATGTTCCTTTTCAGACTGCCAAATGAATTGAAATGTCAAAAACAGCTTAAAACATCAGAAAGAAAAAAAAAAACTTTTATTCTAATGGTGCTGAAGCTGGAAAATTCAAACAGGACCTTGGAGAAAACACAAGTGAGAAAGCCCACAAACATTGGTTCCTAATCTCACTCCTCTAGTTATCTCTTTTCTTTTCTTTTTAAAAAAAGAAAAAAGGAAAAAATGGCAGATTTAAGGCTTGAGAACAAAAACAGCTTTCTATTTGGCGGGGGGTTGACTACAGTGGAGAGATGGGTATGAGCCAACTTGTCTCCCAAATACATGGTTGTTGTCAGGCAAAAAAAGAAAGCTCCAATCTGTCTGTTCCATAGAGAGCCAGATGAGAGGCTTGCAAGGATTTCAATTCACATTCATACACAGCAAAACTTATTATAGCATTTAAAACATGCATTTAACTGAGCTTATTTTGGCTTCTATTGTTGTAATCATCATTTAAAAAACAACAAAAACACCTAGTGTACCCCACAAACATAAATACAAAAAGAGGAAAATTTAACAAGCTTTACAATATTTGTACACATTTTGAATGTGTGAGCTTGTAAAGGGCCAAAGGATCAAACGAACTTAAATTAATAATTTATTAAGTCACTAAAGAAAATCTTTACATCAGAAAAAAAAAAGAAAAAAGGCAAAAGCCAAGAATATCAAGTACACCATAAAAATGAAGTGGAATCGTCCAATTTTTCTTGCAATGATCACAAATGAACAGCCTAATCAAAGTGTCACTGTTTACTAGATAACAATCTCATGTGTAATAGCTAGGCTTGTTCTATCTCCACAAGAACCCCATCACAGTCTTTAGGGTGGAGGAACATCACAGGTTTGCCATGAGCTCCTATCCGTGGCTCTGGGGAGAGCAGTCTGATTTTCTTTTCCTTCAAATCAACTATTGCAGCATTGATATCATCCACCTGCAATTGAACAGGCAACATTATGGATACTGACACTAAACTATGAAACAAGTTCAATATTTACTGTGAAGACACCTGCAATGTGATCGATTCACAAGACATTTAGTTTCTGAATTTTCATTATTATTATTATTAGTATTATCCCATCTAATGTTTTTTTTTCATATTGGAATATTGTAAAAGCAAGAATTAACAGATAAAATAATTTAATATTGTATACCAGTATTTAATTTTTGATAACAACTGAAATGTATATATAAAGGTGTCTTATTTTTATCCATTTATTTAAAAAAAATAACAAATAAATTCCGAAACCTTTAAACCAAATTTGAGTATTAAAAGATGAGTATTGTCTTACCCATTGGTTCTCAAATCATATTTACTTTTCTCTGAATAGCTTTTTTTTTTTTTTTTAAACAAACAGAATCAGAATCTTCAAATTGTGTTTCATTAATTTAATAGGATAAAAAAAAAAGTTTTAAAAAGCAGCAGTGTCAAAATTACAGCTGAAACACTAGAAGAAACATCTTAGCCAGTATTTGAATATTACGTTGGACATTGGGGGGTGGGGGTTCTAAAAAGGTTGAGAACTACCGATCTAACCTAATCTAATATTTACCTCGATACAGATATGATGCATCCCCCCGGCTCTGTTCTTCTGCAGGAATCCTGCAATAGGGCTTTTCTCTCCCAGAGGGTGCAGAAGCTCTAATTTGGTGTTTCCCAGTTCCACAAACACAGTGTACACCCCATGCTCAGGGAGAGGCACAGTGGCGCTTACTTGAGCCCCCAGCACATCACGGTAGAGTGCTGTGGCTTTCTCTAGGTCTGGCACTGCGATAGCCACATGATTCAGCCTGCCTAACTTCCATAATGACCGAGGGACACCTTGACTGACGGGTACAGTCAGAGACAATGCCCTCACTGAAGGTAAGGTGTGCAATGCACACCTCGAGAGACCTGTAACTTCAAGAGTGATGAAATGACAATATGGATGCATTAAATCCTGAACGATAATTACAACAAAAATAGTCTATGATGGATTTTATTCACGACAGCTGTCAAGGAGTAAGATGCATACAACTGCAACGTGTGCAATTAGAGATATAAGCGTTAATCTTTAGCTTTCTTGCTAATAACTGTCCTTTTTAATATGTCATCAATCATAACTAACAATTAGTATACAGATGTTTACAAATCCACTATCCTTGATGACTCGTGGGATGTCATTTACACAAAGCCATTTCTTTCAGGCCTTGTTTTGAAGGATAATTTCGCCCAAATGATGCATCACTGTCCGATCAGATTGTCCATATGACATTACATACGAGAGATTTACCTGTTTTTAATTAATCTGTTTTTCCTGATGCTGTTGGGTGTACATGGAAGTTAATGCATGTTAGATCATACATGCAAATGAGAACAATTAGCTAATGCCTTAAATGTTGTCATACGACAATAAATAATAATATGACAATGAAATCAATACTACATTAGCTTAGAAAATATTAGATACTTAATTCCCTTCTCTTGTAGACTGAGAAAATGTATTTCTCGAGGCTAAGGCAATAAACAGCTTCCAATGCCCCAGATAAAACTGGACATGTGGTTTGAATATGTGCAATTAGGATGAGCTGCCTTTGGGATACTGAAAACAATTACCATGCAGCTACTCTTGCCTCATGATTAATCCGGGCAGATGTTTTCACATTATGTCTACAAAAAGACAAGCAAGCTTCAACAGAATATCATTAGGAAGCGTGATAATATCCCTTGCACCGTTGAAGATATTTCCCCTAAAAACATTTAAACTAGCTTCAGATTTCTTTGATGCTTGTTTTCTTCATGTTCGATTCAGAGCAACATGTAATATTGTTTTATTAATACGTTATTTTTAACTACTGTGCATAAAAGCCAAAATCTAGCATGGGCAAAATGTGAAGTCATTCAAAATGTCTTTTTTTTTTGACAGGCAGAGTGTGAATTTCTCTGGAAAGATTTATGTTCCTTTTCAGACTGCCAAATGAATTGAAATGTCAAAAACAGCTTAAAACATCAGAAAGAAAAAAAAACTTTTATTCTAATAGTGCTGAAGCTGGAAAATTCAAACAGGACCTTGGAGAAAACACAAGTGAGAAAGCCCACAAACATTGGTTCCTAATCTCACTCCTCTAGTTATCTCTTTTCTTTTCTTTTTAAAAAAAGAAAAAAGGAAAAAATGGCAGATTTAAGGCTTGAGAACAAAAACAGCTTTCTATTTGGCGGGGGGTTGACTACAGTGGAGAGATGGGTATGAGCCAACTTGTCTCCCAAATACATGGTTGTTGTCAGGCAAAAAAAGAAAGCTCCAATCTGTCTGTTCCATAGAGAGCCAGATGAGAGGCTTGCAAGGATTTCAATTCACATTCATACACAGCAAAACTTATTATAGCATTTAAAACATGCATTTAACTGAGCTTATTTTGGCTTCTATTGTTGTAATCATCATTTAAAAAACAACAAAAACACCTAGTGTACCCCACAAACATAAATACAAAAAGAGGAAAATTTAACAAGCTTTACAATATTTGTACACATTTTGAATGTGTGAGCTTGTAAAGGGCCAACGGATCAAACGAACTTAAATTAATAATTTATTAAGTCACTAAAGAAAATCTTTACATCAGAAAAAAAAAAGAAAAAAGGCAAAAGCCAAGAATATCAAGTACACCATAAAAATGAAGTGGAATCGTCCAATTTTTCTTGCAATGATCACAAATGAACAGCCTAATCAAAGTGTCACTGTTTACTAGATAACAATCTCATGTGTAATAGCTAGGCTTGTTCTATCTCCACAAGAACCCCATCACATTTTAAAAACAGGATTATGGTAAACTAAAAACCATTAAATCGTAAAAAGAAAGGTTAGGTTATAAGGTTATATGGAACCTTCTATGTGGAACGCAACATTGTTTCCGAAGGTTGTATTTACCAAGCGTACGCAGAAACCCATGTGAGGGTGCTGAGATGGCGAACGGAGATGGCAGCACGTTGGAGAGCTGCTTACAGTTACTAAACAGCAACACGGCACACCCGGAGCTATTTCTCAGGTTAGGTGCACATTAAATTATTTAAATATTTTGTTGTTAATTTAAAACAGAACGTTTTCTAACGTTAAAGAAGCTGAAACGCGTGTCGGGCCACACATGTGCAACAGTCTCACTTTGTGGTTGCGAGTTTAATATATGTGACGTACCTTTCTCTAAAAATGTCTCTATTCATGTTTAATTTCTCTATTCATTTTCTATGGGAGTTTTGTTTTTAAACTCTAAATAAGTATAATTAATGATAAAGATATGCAAATAGTAATATAATACTACTACATATGAGTGTGGGTAAAAAAAAATAGTGACATTTCTCTTTTTATGCTCTCAATCTTTATTCAGTGTCCAGGATGCTCTGGCAGTATTGTGGTTGTGTCTCAGGTGTGGGATGATGTGGTAAGGAAAGAGAAGCCTAAAGAGGAGGTGTTTGAGTATAAGAAGAGACTCACTCTGGACCATGAGAAGAGCAAACTGAGTCTTGCCGAAGTTTATGAGCAAGAATATATCAAACAGACACAGGTGAGTCCTGTCCACAGCTGTGTCTCTCATTTCACCTCCTGCTCATACTTATGTATAGGTATAAAAACATTTCCCCCCAGTTTCACAGACAAGGCTTAAGCTTAGTCCCAGACTAAGGCTGCGTTTACTCTTGGCATTAAGAAGAGACTCACTCTGGACCATGAGAAGAGCAAACTGAGTATTGCCGAAGTTTATGAGCAAGAATATATCAAACAGACACAGGCGAGTCCTGTCCACAGCTGTGTCTCTCATTTCACCTCCTGCTCATACTTATGTATAGGTATAAAAAATTTCCCCCCAGTTTCACAGACAAGGCTTAAGCTTAGTCCCAGACTAAGGCTGCGTTTACTCTTGGCATTAACATGTGATCACCGTGATCCGATCAAGCAGATCGGATCATCAGTCAATCAGAACACAGCGCGTTTACACTTGGCAACATCAACTGACTTTTCTATCTGGATAACCGATCGTCGACCTGCGAATGCAGACACGATGGCTGGATTGCGATTACACTGAGATCCGATCACAATGCGTCCTCGACTACCTCTGGACCAGGACACGCTGATCGGATAACATTCCGATCAGAAGCGCGTTTACACTTGTCTTTTCAATGTGTATGTGGACAACATCCGGATACAGGTCGCATGTTAATGCCAAGTGTAAACGCAGCCTAAAATATAAGTCTGAGCTGTTTCAACTAAAAGAAACTTACACTGACTGATCTTAAAATATATCAGTGCATTTGTTTTGTCTCAAGATGCACATCAGTAATGTTTTTTTCTAAGGCACATTCATAAACATTACTTAAATGTCCTAATTGAACTAAGGCCTAATCCTGGCTTAGTCTAAGCCCTGTCTGTGAAACCAGGCTTTTAGGTTATAATTTGAATGATGTCTGAAATTGTGATTCACTTACATATAAATTACCATTTAAATACACTACCATTTCAAAAGTTTGGAATGATTAAGAGCTCTTTTGAAAGAAGTCTCTTATATTTACCAAAGCTGCATTTATTTAATCTTTAAAAAAAATTATATATAAGTAATATTGTGAAATACTATTACAATTTAAACAACTGTTTTATATTTAAATATATTTTAAAATGTAATTTATTCCTATGATGGCAAAACTGAATTTTCAACAACCATTACTCCAGTCTTCAGCGATATGGATTTGATGCTGAAAAAATATTTCTTATTATCAATGTTGAAAACAGTTGTGCTGCTTAATATTTTTGTGGAAACTATACATTTTGTAAGGATTCTTTGATGAATAGAAAGTTCAAAAGAACAGCATATATTTGAAATGGAAACTTTTTTTTACATTATAAATGGCTTTACAGTTACTTTTGATCAAATGAATAATCCTTGCGAATACAAATATATAATATATATTTTTTGTGGGCTTCAGGAAAAGAAGGAAGAGGAAGAGAACCCAGCGCATGGAATAATCCTTGCGAATACAAATATATAATATATATTTTTTGTGGACTTCAGGAAAAGAAGGAAGAGGAAGAGAACCCAGCGCATGTACAAATCCAGAAACTCATGGACACACTCTTCCTTAAACTGGATGCGCTATCAAACTTCCACTTTACACCAAAACCAGTGAGTTAAATTCTCCTTATGGCTTGAGCCAGCTATAGTGTATTCCTGCATGTGTGACGTGGATAAAAAAAAAAAAGATTTCAAGCTATGTACCTATAAAATGGAAAAAAAAAAAACATTCAATTTAGCGGTTTATTAAAACTAAATATATTGGCCTAAACATGTAAAATGGATTCCTGTTCTGCTAAGTTCATCTCTCTGTACAACATGTTCAGACGAGTCATTCTTCATGTGTTATTTCTCTGTTTAGCATATTCCTGAGGTGAAAGTGGTTTCCAACTTGCCTTCTATTACTATGGAGGAAGTGGCTCCAGTCAATGCCAGTGACGCCACACTGCTGGCTCCAGAGGAGATTAAGGTTTGTGTGGCCTGCTCGCATCACTTCCAGTTTATCAGAAAACCTCACTTTTAAGTGTTTACGAAAGAGTTTGCTTTGTAGTATTTGAGTGAAACATTTACACAAATTAGATCTCAGAATCTTCAATGCATTTTATTCCCTTATCTCAGGAGAAGAATAAGGCAGGAGACATGTGGCCTGCTCGCATCACTTCCAGTTTATCAGAAAACCTCACTTTTAAGTGTTTACGAAAGAGTTTGCTTTGTAGTATTTGAGTGAAGCATTTACACAAATTAGATCTCAGAATCTTCATTAGATGTCAATGCATTTTATTCCCTTATCTCAGGAGAAGAATAAGGCAGGAGACGTACTCGGAGACACAGAAAAAACCACTACAGATAAGAAACGAGAGAGACGGAAGAAGAAGAAACTGAAGCATCTGAAGATTAAAGAGCGGGAGAAGAGACAGAAACTCAAAGAGGAGATGAAAGGAGACAAGAATAAGAAGAAGAGTAAAACTGAGGTTGAACAGACTCTCAAGAAACTTACTAAAGGAGGAAAAGCCAAAATACTCACGGTCAGTAACCAAGTCAAATGCAGCATTAATGAATCCAATTACATTATTGTGGTTTTGTTTATGTGTATAATATTTTCTCCCCCTGTACATTCTGACAGAATGATGGCATGGATAAGGCTCTGCGTTCCTCTCAAGCCTTCTTCTCCCAATTACAAGACCAAGTCAAAAGCCAAATCAAGGGCTCGAAGGACCAGACGACAAAGAAAAAGAAACAAAAAGAGATTTCTGTAAACAAGCTTAAGTTGTAATGTTGACTTGTGTCAAAAGCAGTATGTACAGTTATTAGTTTTATGAGAAATCTAATTGTTGTATCCGGTCATTTTTATTCAAATACAGATTTCTTTTTCCTGTATATTTGTGTCTTGGAGTCTTTTCGGTCTGTTTTTGTACTATATACTCTCACTATTAACTCTTAAAACAATGAAAATATTGTTTGCTCTTGTAATAAATTGCTTGTGAATAGACAGAGTGCTCCTTACAGAGTTCCTTACCTGGGAGTGCTATATTAATAAATCAAGCTTTCATTAAAATCATCAATATACAGTATGCTGTCAATAGTGGCCCCAAAAAGTATTTAAACACTGAAGTCAGACATTGAAATATCAGCATTAGATACAAAATGTCAAAACAAGGGGCATCTGCAAACACGTTTGTAGATTTTTCTAGACACATTTCTTAACTATTTTCATGGATGTATTGAAGTCAGTTTTCATTGAGTTCACGCTGGAATTCTTGCAGACTAATTACCTGAACAAATGAACATGTTCCACAATGTTTGACAACCGGAAAGTGTCCAAAACGTTTTGCTTTTGAACAATATATCTTCATATAATAAACCTAACACTTAATTTGGGGAATTGTGCTTGTGCTATATTTATTTAAAATAAATACTACGGTTTTTGTAATTGCAGTATGTAATATTTACATATTTTTTATTTTTTATTTTTTCTTGTATATAAAATACTTTTTGGGACCACTAACGTTCAATAAATGCATCATCCAAAAATACCTAATTTATATATTTTATTCATAGCCATTTGCGATTTACTTAAGCATTTCTTAACTATTTTCATGGATGTATTGAAGTCAGTTTTCATTGAGTTCACGCTGGAATTCTTGCAGACTAATTACCTGAACAAATGAACATGTTCCACAATGTTTGACAACCGGAAAGTGTCCAAAACGTTTTGCGAACGAACAATATATCTTCATATAATAAACCTAACACTTAATTTGGGGAATTGTGCTTGTGCTATATT
This sequence comes from Sinocyclocheilus rhinocerous, assembly GCF_001515625.1. NCBI lineage: Eukaryota > Metazoa > Chordata > Actinopteri > Cypriniformes > Cyprinidae > Sinocyclocheilus > Sinocyclocheilus rhinocerous. The sequence goes on along the minus strand of NW_015641476.1, from coordinate 112,501 downwards.
TATTTAAAATAAATACTACGGTTTTTGTAATTGCAGTATGTAATATTTACATATTTTTTATTATTAATTTTTTTTTTCTTGTATATAAAATACTTTTTGGGACCACTAACTTTCAATAAATGCATCATCCAAAAAAACCTAATTTATATATTTTATTCATAGCCATTTGCGATTTACTTAAGCATTTACTAATAGTTTCTGCTAAATGAATAAACGTAAATACTGTAAATACAGTTTGTCATAGCACTAAGTGGTCAGAAGAGGGCATTAATATTGAGTTAAGTGCTCTGTAATGTTTTCCTTACTTGGTTTGGTTACAGCTAGTGTCACCTGAACTTGTGTTCTGAGAACGTAAACTGAGATTAAAGAATGCTTTTACTGGTTTCTAAACTCATAAAAAATATTAGAAAGTCATATTTAATGCTGTAAAGAACAAAAAAATGCAGGACTCCATTCAAAGTGGCAATTCTTTTTATTTGCATGAAAATCTGAAGAGCCAAATTTTGCAAATTGCCTCACAAGGCTCCCCTGAGCTCACAATCAAAAACTAAAATTAAGAACCTTCATTGACTCTCTACACAGACACAACTGACCAACCACTGATATCTAAACAACTGCCACACATAGCTTTGGAATTAGTCAGCGTAGTTCCATTCACACATCAGAGGGGAAACTCCTGTGATGCGTTTTGTAGCTTTTTAATAACCAGAAAAAGGAACGGGTACACTGCAATCAGGGCCCACAACAAGGCACAGAGCATCTGTACAACATCCCTGTTTAAGTATCTTTGCATAACTGAATAAATATCAGTGCCATCTGACAAATCAAACCGTGCCATTAGAACAAACACAGTTTTCATACTCATTACAGCACTACTGGTAAACTACACACATACTGTGCATTACTTCAGACTAGTTAAAGGGTATCAGGGGAAAAGGTAAGTACCAGTTCTAGGAAAAACAAGTTAAAGAATATAAATTGGAAAAAATAAAATAAAATACAGTCCCCAACCATAATAAAAATCTATAATTAAAAAGGCTACATATCAAACCAAGACCAGTGATACTGTCACACTAGTTAAATAACTCAAGAAGTTCACAGGTGCATTAGCACAACTTTCTCAAATTATAAATGTCTTATCTGACAGTCAGATGCTGTTTGAGACACTGACTGCACTGCAAGCCAAATCAACCGGCTGACTGGCTTGAGCAGCGGTCAGTCACCTTCAAACAGCCAAGCTGTGCTTTAGAAAGCGACGGGTCTAACAGACTGGAATCCAGCCAGCCTGACAGACACCAATATGTGCACAGTTATTGCCTGATATACGGGTTTACACCGATAAACCGTCAATTCCTATATCAAGTTTCACAATTTTGGTTATTGATTTTAATACAGCTAACTACGTTAGACCTTACCAGAAGGTTTCAAGAAATCTTCAACTATTTTAGGATTAAAAGATAAAATATATGCATTTTATACCATAGATTTAAGTTATTGTTCAATTTGTTACATCAATTAATGCATTAGGTATCAAGAACCAGCATTTATTAAACTTGGTTAATGTTAATTCTACATATACTATACTCATTTTTAAGTTTGTATAACTTAATATTAGTAAATGTATTATGAATAAACAATGATAATAAGAAACGCTTTTTGAGAATCAAATCGGCATATCAGAATGATTTCTGAAGGATCATGTGACACTTAAGACTTGAGTAATGACTGCTGAAAATTCACCTCTGCTGTCATAACAATAACCATTAAACTAGAAAACAGTTGTTTAAAATTGTAATGATTTTTCTAAATGTTGCTGTTTTTACCTAATTTTTGATTAAATAACTGACCCCAAACCTCAAACAGTAGTATGTGTATTCATATGCACCTTTAATATAAGCTGTAAAAAATAGTTTATTGTTAGTTCATGATACCTAATGCATTAAATAATGATAACATATTGAAGCTTAATATGACGTATTACCAGTTCTACTTCCTTTCCAACTAATGCCACAAGCCTCAAATTGAGAAATCCACCAAGTATTTTAACACAAGGAGGAAAGTATATACAGGCAGTGTACAACAGATCCAAACAATCCTAAGTCAGAACGATGTGCGATTGGAGCTTTATATTTAATCTTGTGCAAAAAAAAAAAAAAAAAAAAAAAAAAAACCACCCACTCTCAAAAAATTTTGTTAATTTAGGTGGTTTAGACACCAAAAAACTAACTAAAAAGTCCAAATAACAAATATACAAAAACTCCAAAACAAAC
>NW_015641476.1:99754-109891 GCF_001515625.1 Sinocyclocheilus rhinocerous | reverse complement strand
AAAAAAAAAAAAAAAAAATCACTGCCCGACAACTCTCAACAGACTGAATAAAAATGTCCAGGTAACTGTAAGTACCACAAGCCTGCACATTCAAAATGAGAAGCTCTTCAGGCCTTAGATATTTGTCTATGTTTGTCTGACCTCACAGTCCTATCCCAGCAGTCTGCCCTCAAATCGTCTCATTAGCCAGCGTCTCCGTAGAGAGCCAGATCTTGGCTCCGTTGAGGAACTTGCTAAGAGGAGACCCTAGGATGCCGGGGCGACACAGGTTACCCACAGGAGAGAAAGGAAACGAGGAGCTGAGGTACTCTGGAGGAGCAGGGGGCTGGTGAGGGGTCGAAGTCGCCTTAAAGTACATTTTGCTGTGCTCCGCGTGCAGGTTGTTAGGAGTACCGCCTGCTCCTTTGTACTGCCTCAACTGGTTCTGGAGCATGTCAATCTCATCTGTGAGCACCGAGAGCTTGTGGAAGGCAGTGATGGGGCCGCCCTGAGGAATCTGAGCCTCGGGAACCCAGCGCAGGAAGTAGAGCTTCCAGACAGAGAGGTGAGATGGGAGGAGCTGGGGGAGCAGCAGGCCCTGTAGGTCGACAGGACGAGAGAAAAAGTCCCGAATGAAGCGTTCCGATGGGGTCTCCTGCTGCTCCCGCACCTGAGACAAATCAGAACGGAGACGCAGCACGAGGGAGTTCCGGCGCGCCAGGGTGTCGTTCGGTCCAAGCGATCCATTTCGCAAAGCGGAGGGCAGACCCCGCAGCGTGGAACTGTAGTTTTTCTGAGGGAGTAGCAAAAAAACTATTTTCTATTCCTCAGTCTTTTAAAAAACATTACTTTAGAGATAACAAAGTCAACAGCACACAGACTAGCAGAGATCGAGAGCTCACCTTGCTGCGCCTGTGTGTGAATGTCTTCACTGTGCCGTTCTGCACACAGGTGGCGATCTTGCCCACGTACAGGGGATTATTAAAAAGAGTCTGGTCTTTTAGACTGAACTGTTGAGACCAGTCCCACTAGACTATTTAAGGAGTGATTGCTGACTGTGTTTATTGTTAATAATGAACAATTAGGAATATATGAAAACATAAAAATGATTTAAAATAAAAACACAACAAAGCATCTTCTTTATGCACCAAGAGCTTGTAACACTCCAAAGAGAAAGGAAAAATTGAAATCGCATCATATGACCCCTTTAAACATTTCACAATATTACAGTTTTTACTGTATTTTGATCAAATAAATGCAGCCTTGGTAAACATAAGACTTTTCAAAAAACATTCAAACATCTTACAGACCCCAAACTTTTGAACACTAGTGTATAACTTGTTATATATAAACATATAATAATGATATACATTTAATTCAACTAGTTTAACTAAATGAACTAAATTAAAGCATCTAACCCTGCTGTGCTCTGCTCTTTGCCTGTAGGACCATTCACACGTTCATAACTATTAAGTTTTAATAATCATTATTAAAATTTAAATGGAATAAAGGTGTGTGTATAACTCATTAAACCAACTTATATTAAAATTCTTCAAAAAGCATCTAACCCTGCTGTTCTCTGCTCTTTGTCGGGGGCAATTGAAGAGGAAGGTGCTGAAGATGGGAACCCACATACTGTCCCCCAGCACTGTCAGGTACACCTCAGTGAACTCAAAGGCTGCTGGGTACTGATTCCACAGCTGCCACACACAGTCCAAGAACAGCAGGAACACAGGAGACTGCAGAGAGAAATAATATGAGCAATGAAAAAAAATCTTCACATATATGAAAGAAGTGGGCCACATGTGTGCCTCATACAGTCGATGAACAAACAAGATTCTGGAATCCAACTGATAAACAATGTACTACCTCCTCTTTGTCATTCTTCTTCAGATGGTTGCAGCGGTCCAGGAACCGATGCCCAGCCATTACCCATTCCTTCTGAATCAGACCCTGGAAGCCATGCAGACTCCTGCAGTGAGGATCGCACATCAGCTGCACCAGACAGGAAATCACACAACTCAGGTCCCGATCCTCTTTCTCTGTGCACACACATACAGAATAAAGAGGATCATTTATCACTTCACATAAGATTTACAAGATATTACATTTGAGATATTAGATTTGACTATAAGAGACAACAGAACAATTAAAGGAATTGTTTACCCAAAAATGAAAATATGCTGAAAATGTACTCTCCCCTCAGGCAATCCTAGATGTAGTAATTTTTCACCATTTTTGCGTGAGACAAATGGTGGTCACACCAGATACTGACTGGTTTTCGGAGCCCCCGGGGCCCCCCAATACAATAAAACTGCACATTTTAGAGTGGCCTTTTATTGTGGCCAGCCTAAGGCACACCTGTGCAATAATCATGCTGTCTAATCAGCATCTTGATATGCCACACCTGTGAGGTGGATGGATTATCTCGGCAAAGGAGAAGTGCTCACTAACACAGATTTAGACAGATTTGTGAACAATATTTGAGAGAAATAGGCCTTTTGTGTACATAGAAAAAGTCTTAGATCTTTGAGTTCAGCTCATGAAAAATGGGGGCAAAAACAAAAGTGTTGCGTTTATATTTTTGTTCAGTGTATATATAACAGGATGGAGAAAAAAAATATCTGTATCATAACTGTAAAAGGGATTTTTTTACCTAGAAGTATGACAGGCACATTTCTGCTCTCCAGCATATAGACTACCTCTACTGCATGCCGTAGAAATGTTCTGTAAAAAAAAAAAAATGCATACCACACAGCATCAATATCTACAGACAAAATTGTTGAGACCTAAATAAACACCTGAGAATGCACAAACAGAAATCTATGCCTGTTGCCAACATTTCTGGCACAAAAGAACTTCTGGCACAAGCTGAGAGATCAAGTATGGTGACTGGTGACTACTGAGTGTTTCTCAATCATACCTGACATACTCCATCCATCTTGAGCTCTCTAAGGATGACAGCCACTTCTCTTCAGACTCCTCAAAGGGATCTGCATATGCATATAAATATAGAAGCAAGCAGAAAGACACATTAGAGCCAATGCCGTTTCCACCTGGTATTAAGATGCTTTTTAAATGCGTCTCCTGTGTGACCATCTAGACCCCCTCCTCTTATTTTGTCACACTGTAGATTCTACAGGAGAGTCAAATGCAGCACACAAATATGACTAAATAAATGAAGCCATTACTCTGCTTACAAGTAAATGGGAAAGGAATAAAATGGAAATAATAAACATGGTAATGCCGATTTGGATCGACATATTGACACTATGAAAGCAAATGGTCGGCAGCGGACAAGCTCAAAACATTTTAGACCCTGTTTACACCTGTATTTAACATCGTCCACTTGTGACAGGATTGACAAAAATGCATCTTAATAGTGTAAAGAGGGTCCAAATGGATACGGCAATAAACAGATGACTTACCACGAGTCAGCTTTGATATCATTTTACAGATTTTCATTCTCTGAGTTAGAGTATCAACTGTTTAAAAACTTTTCCAACTAATATGTTTTTAATGGCACCAGGAAGCACTGTGTGGGGTTCTTGGAACAATCTAAAACATTCCCTTATCATAGCCCAGACTTGATCTAAATTATTAACATGAATAAGCCTGGTAAGGATTTCCTACAGTCTTATATGTGTACCGCAATCATCCCTTTCTCAAACAGGGTATTATTGATTACCTATAACACAAATCTGCCTCAGTTTCAGCAAAGCAGCCTGAATATCCTGGATGTTTGGGAGGTTTTTGTCCAAATCCGACTTGAAAACATCACTGCGGAGGGGGTGGCTCTTAGTGATGGCACTGGAAATCCTGCAGAAACACAGAGGATTCTTTGTTTTTTTGAATATGACTGCCTGTATTGTTGGATCTGAGCAGATCTGGCAACCCCACTGAGCTCATGTTGTCAAAAGATCTGAGATGAGCAAACAAGCACAATCACAACTTCTGATAAGTTTTCCCAAATCATGAGATAATATATATATATAAAAAATTGCTGTTCAGAGTATATTATCAGCCAAAAGAGAATCTACTTTCTCACAACAGTACGATTATTGTTTAATTTCTCCTTAAAATGGTTTCTCTCTTTCTTACCGCTGCTCCACCTTCCTCTGCTGCTGCGGGTCACTGATGTTAGACATGCGGACCAGAGCACTCCCACTAGAGTGATTCCAGCACCATAACTACAAACCAAAGCGCACACACACATAAAAATACTCTTCAAATGTCTAATATGAGCCTACATAATATGTTGACACACACGGTTGACTCACAACTATTAAGTGCAAATCAATCTACCAAGTAAGACTTTTAGAGCTTAAATAAGACATGGTTTCTCATTCTGCAAAGTTTTTAATGAAGACACTAACTGGTGACTTTCTCTCAAAGTAAGAGCAAAACAGACTGGGGTAGTAAAAGTAATTTGTAGATTTCCTCCTCTTTCAATCCAAAACCAATAATCTAGCCTGTTAAATGGCGCTCACCGGGATACGCTGGGAGTAAAAGAAGCAGGCGTATTGCTTCAGATCCTGATCCGCTAGAGATACCGGAACCACAAAGAATTCTGGGAGACTGCAAACAACAGAAAAAAGTAGTTACATTTCACATAAATGGCTCCTGACAGTGTGAAGCACAGTCAAATATGTGATGCTTCTTTGTGTCAGTATTATAAACACAATGACCTGATAAGGAACTGTGTGTGGATCAGTGAGATCAGTGCTTTTATTCCAGAGGATTACTGCAGAAAGGACAACATTCCTGTCTGTCTGAGCAGATTTATGTGATCCGGTCATAATTTAATCAGTTATCACCGTCTTATCAGGAGATTGATTAGGATGACTAATTCAAGTCACTTTAACAATAACCATTTATATTGTACATACTCATCCCTGTGTTTCTGTCACATTCACTTGTTACATGAAGGTTATGAGTCATGCAGCAATGATCTTCAGCTTAAGGTGCTTATAATACAAGCCGTTTGCAAAATAGACCACAATTTACATGTAAATTCACATTTATACATTTACCTGGGCGAGATGAAATAGCCTTGATTTATGGTACACACTCTCCATTCAGAGGCACCAGTACGCTTGATCTCTCTGTCCCAGTCTGAGGAGCAGTCGAACAGGGTGGTCTGCATCCCCCCACCAGGGTCAATGCCGTTCATCCGCTCACCTGAACAAACCACACGTGTACATGCTCAAACAGCAGTGCAGGGATGCTAACTCACGAGGGGTGAAAAATATGACTTTTTATAATAAATGTTTTTAAAAGTATTAGATAAAGTAAAAAAAAATTGGACAATGGACCCACACTGCATATATAAAGCCTCTTCAGATCTACTTTATTGACATATTTTAACATTAATTTACATTGAATTTACAATACAGCCCAATAATAGCAGCCATATAAATCTTAATATTCATAACTTGAGCACTTTGCATTCCCTGGCAAGTCTTCTCATGTCCTGACTTGCAGGGAAACTGAATGTATGGACAGCTCAACTCAAGTTTGGCAGCTCTTGTGGAAACAGTGCGAATCATTTGCGGTCACGGCCACACATGTGTTTTCTTACCCGTTGATCCATGGTATCGCTTTCCGACGTATTCAAAGCCAAAGAGTAGCTGTGGGTCAGCAGGATGGGAGTAATGAGCGATGGCCAGACAAACCTGTAAAAGCAAATCATATATTCACATGATTAACACAAAATGACCTTCACTGTTTCACTGCAATTTCTTCAGAAAACAGAACTGAAATGTCATTACAACAAATCCCTCCTTCTTTCGTCTCACAATACAACTGTTGACATTTACTAACAAAATGTTTCCAGACCAATTAACCCTCGCAAATTCCAAATGCTCCATTACAAATGAGAAATGTACACCTCTAATCTTTGGAAGGGCATTTGGAAGAGAAAATTAGCCTGTGCTGAAATAATGCATACAGAACTGATATTTCTGCCACTGGGCACTGATAATCAGCACCTGAAGTGCTTGATTTAAATTCTAGGCACAAAACACTGCTAAGGTGGTTTGTCCCGAACTGGTTGATATCCTCCACCCTCAGGACTGCATGGTGAAGTTTGTGAATTGTTCTTTCTTTTATCGGTTTGTCTACAACACCTGTTGGTTAGTTCCTCTGTTTATTCCTTCAGAAGAGCTTTTCTTGGCACAGCTGTCGGATACAGGCATGGAAACATTCAACAACACTGTGCACAGAGCCCAAGCTAGGCTGGACTTTCAACCTTTACGACACCATCAACATTTCTCTTGCTGTATATTACATATTTCGCAGATGAGTCTTCAAATAACAAACGTACTCTGCATGACCGACGTCCCACTTGCATGGAAAGGGAGAGTTCACCCAAAAATGATCATTCTGTCATCATTCACTCGAGTGAAAAATTTAAGGGGGTCTGAATACATTCCGTACCCACTGTATGTTTTCATATAATTTCATTTTAAAGGTGTAGTTCACCCAAAAATTCAAATTCTTCCAAACCAATAAGAGTTCATCATCGAAACACAAATAAAGACATTTTTAATGAAACCTGGGAGAGTTCTGTCCCTCCATAGTGTTTTGAAGTTGAACAATAGTCTTATGGATTTGGCAGAATTTTCATTTTTGGATGAACTATCCCTTGTATAAAAACAAGAGTTGAAACCCAGAAAACTCGTTCACACAGAACGCGTTTTTGTATTCCACTGTACAAATTGTTTTATTTTCTATATAAAAATGTGCTAGATGTATTAGAAGTCTTTGACCATTGAGCTTGTGTATTTTGCAGCATCTTCTGCGTGACACAGCGTTCTAAAAACATGGCACCCAAGTTAAAAGAAGATTTTTTTTTTATTCCACTGCCCTGCATTTCAACACAAAAACGCATTCTGAGTGAATGGCCCCTAAATCTTGTGCTTCTCAAACAAAGAATTGAATGCTTATATTGGTAAAAGGACAAAAACGTACTTTTGTTTGCCAGCAGTGTTTCCCTATGAAGATTGGTGTAGGAAACTCTAAAGAAGAAAATCCTGGACTAGGGACAGACGTGCTGGGAATTACCAGTGACCACTGTATAGACTGATGACACATTAGGCATGTGAATTGAAAAGAAGCTCTGTAATTTCCAACTGGATATTATGAATTTACCAGTTGTTATATTTGTTCCATTTATTTTTTTCCCAAGTGTCTATGCATTAATTCCACTCAGTAATTAGCCTAGCCTACAGGAAAATGACACATTAGAATCCAAAAACACACATTGAAGGAGTCTCTCCTTCACAATCCAAATACAATATTTGACATTTACTTCCATTTTAATCCAATCAGAGCCGAGATGCCTAGAAAACTACTCGCATCAGATTCCCTTAGGCTCCTCCATAATACTAGCACCAGAATATGAATAAGCAGTGCGTGTTGCTACGGCTGTCAAGGAAACGCACTCTACTTGCCCTTCACGTAAGCTCCATAGTTTTAGCATTCACTGGCACTGAGGAACAAAAGCATCAGAGAAGCTCTGGAACGGAACTTCAGGATAAATGCGCGTGTTTGCTAAGCGCTCAGAAAGTGAGAGCCGCGCTCAAAGGGCTTTTTGTTTCTCTTGTTTCTTGTGGTGCTTTTCTTGCCCCTTTCTCCCCCTTCCTTCACACATTCTCGGGACCTGGCAGACTGTTTCGAGCTGAACTCTGGCACCTCTTTTTTCTTCCTCCCAATTTACTTCACTCCTTCTATACCTCTAGTTATTCCCCTTGAAGTTTGGGCCTTGTATTTGGTGGGTAACTGCAGGTGAAAAGCTTGGCTTCCCTCAGTCTTTTTCTCATTACTGAAAGGAAAACTCCCTTTTCCGCTTCCAAAAACATAAACAGCTCTAAGTGCAGCCTTTGAGAGTCTAGTGACTAATAAATGATGACTAACAATCATTCCAAAGATGCTGTGGAAACCGTTCATTTCGCTCTGAGTCATGCTATAGGAATGGCCAATCAGGGCTCGTTATACTGCAGGAACGACAGCCATTGAGTCAGGAGCACAATGTGGAATGTTCGTTTTACACAAAGTTCCATGTTGCCAGGCAACAGCAGCTGTTGTGAAGCAACAGGATGGGTTTGTAGGCTGGTGTGAGTCACAGAGCTCAGAGTTCATGGTATGATCAGATCAGCTTGTATAAAGAGCTCTTTTTATCTGCTTTATGGCACAGATGTATAACGGGAGAGAGAGACATTCCTCAACAGAAAAAGCTTTATTTTATGAGGCAGATAGCGTCTGATGGTTTTGGTAGGAACTTTCAAACACTCCAATATGCTTCACTGCAGTGCATTTTTTGGCCTTTTAAGTCTACCATCGGGGAAAAGCAAAAATAAAAATATATAACTAACGTTAAAAATTAAGGGAAATCTTTTAGAACATCTGATTATCTTTTCTGTCTAAGACTTGAATGAAATTATGAAATCTAAAAATCAGATGGGACATCAGATGGGACAGTATGAAAATAAAGCAAAAAAAATTTTTTATAATAATATTACAAAATATACAAAAAGTTTGGGGTTAGTAGGTTGTTTAAATGTTTTTGAAAGAAGTCTCTTTTCCTCAAAAAGGCTGCATTTATTTGATCAAAAATACGGTAAAAACTGTAATATTGTGAAATATTATTACAATTTAAATGGACAGTTTTCTATTTAAATACATTTTAAATTGATAATCAGGATTATTTGATGAACAGAACAGCATTTATTTGAATCAGAAATATTTTTTAACATTATAAAATTTAACACGCCCTTGCTGAATACAAGTATTTCTGTCAAAAAACAAGTAAATAAGTAAATTGAATGGTAGTATATGAGGTTAAATAACGTATAAATCTCTCATTTTTATAGAACAACCCTGTTCAACAGCACCACCAGTGAATAAAGTTTTTTGTTTCTTTTTTTTGCCTCCCTTGAGCTCATTTTGATCTCAAAGTGGCGTGCATGTGAAGGGGTAACTGTGCAACAAGCGTGAAAACTCACGTGAGAGGAACCAGTTCCTCCACTGTGAATGGCTGATTACACTGTCAACTGAATATTGCCAGACTGTTAGGATTGCAACCATTCCACAAATTTGTGAAAAAAAATTTAAGAAGATGAATGGACCAATTTCAAAGTAAACAACTCACCCATATGGACATTACGGAGTAATTTCACATTTGAATCTAAAGGATCTTTGAGTAAAAATCTACCACACGCCACTGGTTTGCGTCTCGTGTATGAGGGGGTATAGCAGGAAGAGATGAATCTGTGACTCGTCATTACAGGTCTGCAGTGGGATCAGTGTCCACCAGACGGAGGTGGTGGATGAAAGCAATGCTGTCTAGGTAAAAAGACAAACTATAATCCACTCATCCTACAACCTCTCAGTTGGAAAGGGGAGAGAACGAGAAAAGAGACTTCCTGAAACACCACAGGCCTAGAGTTCTAGGAAAGGTTTCTTGCTTAAGTAGGACACTAACAAAATTAAATTAATTCGCATAAAACCGCATACACAAAAAGACAGAACACAGACTGAAATTAATATAACTCATTAGGGCTGGGTAAAAAATATCGATATCTCGATATTAATCGATTCTCATTTTTACGGAATGATATCGATTCTTAAATCCCAAGTCTAGCCTGTTTTCAGTTAATGGACGGAACATTGAAGGGCACTTCCCATCCAATATATCGCAATAAGCATTGTGCTTTGGTACTTTTAATATGAAACAAAGTCTCAGATTTCAAATTCTGTCCATTGTATTGCAGTATTCAAACAATAAATGCCATTTTGGCACTGTTTAATGTGGAGTGACAGATCGCTGTAGCGACTCAGTTCAACAGACGCGGCAACGTAGCGCACGTTAACTGATCATCTCCTCCACATTAATAACAGTTTCAGCACAAAATAAACATGAATAAACATCCGAAGGTAAGTTAAAAGAAAGAGTACAACTTTACAATCCGTATCCTGTCTCATGTAATCGCTCAATCAGTGTTTCAGCCGCGCAGAGATGTCATCTTGTAAACAATGTCACATTTACCTCAGAAAAACATATTCGGTGACCATAAACTCATTAGTAAGCTAGAAAAATAAACTGTAGAGAGGGGCATTTTACTAAATATATGCACCATATAACATATTCATTATACA
>NW_015641476.1:91812-99733 GCF_001515625.1 Sinocyclocheilus rhinocerous | reverse complement strand
GACTCTCATGTATATTTTACAGCATTAGTTGAGAGATTTATTTCCTTGAGAAAATTTGGCATGTACTGTACCTGATATATATCCAAAATAATCGACATCGAATCGAATCAGTAATCGAATCGAATCGCAAGCTTGTGAATGAGAATCGAATCGAATCGTGAAATTTGTGTCAAAACCCAGCCTTACAACTCATAATTCCACTTCATTCCAGGATGGGAACCAATAACATGTAGGAATTTCTTGTACTTGTTTACAATTTTACTTCAGGGAAAAAAACACCCAGACTTCAGCGGGGGGCTGCAGCCAAACACATTAGCCCTTAATCCTCTCTCAGACTAATCCAAAAGCACCAGGAACGCAGAGGTGTGTGAACATGTGCAAGTGTGTTTGGGTGCAAGAGGCTGAGAGGTTAATTATTTTATGTGTGTGTGTTTTGTACCTTTTTAGCACTCTCGGGTCCGGCTTCATCAAAGCGGAATCGGATGATGCGGAAGTCTTTGCAGTAGAGGATAAGCTCAGTAGGGTTAAATTTCAGCTTCTGATTGGAACCTAAAATCTTCTGCTTCCCCTTAACATCATTCACTATTTTAAAAAACACACATAAAAAAAGTCTTATTTGGATTTTGTAAGCATTACAGATAATGAAAGTAGATAGAGTACAGGTAATGATGGGGAGAATTGGGATTGGGATGTGGCAAGAGGCAGACTTGCATGAACACTACAGTGTTATGTATCATAGAATGTGTGCTTACCACCAAGTTTACTAATGTCACTATTGGATTCTACATGTGCTAGTGAGCGAGGGAGTACTGTATTATCTGTATTATGAGTAATATGTATTACATAATATTCAGTCAAACAGTCTAAAGGCGCAAGAAATCATGACTAGGTTTAAAGTAATAAATAAAATAACAAACTGAAACAAGTTCTCTATCCCTAAGGTAACTAACGAGGAATACAGAAGTGCTAATTAAAACCACTTGTTCCATTTTTAACATTTGGAGTTCTAAAGAACATGACACTTTATCTTTACCACAGAATGAGTTCCTCTACTCAAGTAAGTACATCCACTAATGGGCTGAGAGAGAAAATGCTCACTAGATATCAACTTCATATTAGCAGAACTAGTTTATACCAATATCACATTCACAATCATGCTGTTTATACATGTATTGTAAAAAGCCTACTGTACATTATATATTAAATCACAATCACCTTTTACATATCAAATTACTACATTACCAACATTACTACACAAGAGCAATAAATGAATCAGTTTTTTTTTTCATTGTATTTTCATATTAACTAATGTAAATATATTACCAAACCTACTGAAGGCCCAACTGTGTTGTTAAGATGTAGTTAATCAATTTAAGTAAATTAAAAGTAAGAAAACATTTTTGTGAGAAAAGCACATTATTCTTGCACGTGACAAATTTCAAAAAATTAAAAAAAGAAATATGAGCAGATATGGTCTGCTGGAGCTTTCAGTCCTGTAATTAATATAGTATAGCTAGCCTCCAAGGGCACTATCCCAGACTCCAGGGGTCACTCCGCGTGCCTTACTGACAAGACTGAAGCCTCAAAGAGCATGCAGTGGTTTTTTTTCGAAGCCTGAATCTCTTATAAAGGTCCTTTGTTAAAGCCACACAGACGGAGTAAAAAAAAAGGAAAAAGAAGACTTCATCTGTTTAGCACAGCAATTCAGCACTTGGGGGGCTAAGTCAGCAATGAGGGGAGTGCAAAGATCTAACACAAACAAGATAAATCGTGGCCAGGTTCAGGCAGCAGTCTGGCTGGATGAGCTCATCTCCAGCTATGCTAAAAGCAGTCACCCAAACAGGTTCTGCAGCTACACTGCAGCGTCACATTTGACCGCATCACTCGTGGAAAATCCAAGCAAACAGGGTTACAGTCATTCATCTAGGACACATGATCCTTTTTATGTTAACATAAATGCTGTAGAAGTTTACGAAAAGGAAAAAGGGGAACAGACACAGAAAGAGAGAATAAACTGAGCACTGAAGTACAGTAGAAAGAGAAATGGAAAACAAACAAAGTTAGAAAAGAAGGAAACCAGCGACTCCCCAGGCATTCATCTCATACAGGGGGCAATAGTGGAACAGAGTAACATACTAAATGCCCATACCCCCACTATAGTGTGGTGGAGTGTGTTCATGTGCTGTTGAATTACCTGTTACTACCTGCTCCACGCAAGCCAGCGGGATATCGTGCTCGCCCAAGAGGCGGTGGGTGCACTGGAATCTCTGTAAACAATAAAACAGACAAGGATAATTTTTCATTCATTTGCTTTCAGTCTGTTTGTTGATGTTATCCAGTAAAGAGAACCTCATGAGCTACAGCTAGCCAGTGTATGAACCAGTGTAATGGGTGACCTGTATTAGCTTTTAAGGACTGTAATAATAATTGACCTTCTTTCCCTAGTAAATCAGCTGATCATCGGTCGACTGAGGGAGATTATTAACATGTTTAACTTGTGAGCTGTTTAAGAGGAAGGAGTGACTATACAGGTTAATATGTGTAGCAGATTTCACTGTTCTGGAAAAGAACTTTGGATTCTTTTGCCTGACATGAGTCTGAAATTTATTTCCCTCCTTATACGACCCATTTATATCCAATCTAGCAATCTAGTAGGGAGTAATACTCATGACACCAATATAAAAATAACTGTATTATATTGTATAAATTATAATACTGTAATCTGTTTCACCTATATCTTCACATATATATTGTGGACCTTCTTTTCTCAATACTTAAAGTTGAAAGTGAAGTGAAGTGTGGCCAAGTATGGTGACCCATACTCGGAATTTTTGCTCTGCATTTAACCCATTCAAGTGCACACACAGTAGTGAACACACACCCGGAGCAGTGGGCAGCCATGTGCTGCGGCGCCCGGGGAGCAGTTGGGGGTTCGGTGCCTTGCTCAAGGGTCTCACCTCAGTCGTGAAATTGAGAGTGGAAGAGGGCGTTGGTTATTCACTCCCCCCTCTGACAATTCCTGCCAGACCTGAGACTTGAAACCGCAACCTTTGGGTTACAAGTCTGACTCTCTAACCATTAGGCCACGACTGCCCTTTGTGTCCTTTCCAGTTTATTGAGTCAACCACAGTGAATGCAAGCCAACAGTAGTGTTTCCTCAAAATGTTTACACACTGTGGCTCTATCAAAACACTGTCATGATCAGTTATAAATAAATAAATAAATTCAAATTATAGTGCAAAAGACAGACAAATCTATTGATTTATTTTGCTCAACTGTGTAGATTAATTCTCTAAGTCTACACAGCCACGATGCTCACAATCCTACACCTACATTCAGATCCTGAAAAGTTTTTTTTATTTTAACTATAGGAGATGTTTTAGGGCTAGAAGGTTAATTATTTCCATTGCACGCTGAAAACAGCAGAGCAAGCTAAATAAAATTCACACATGTATTTTCTGCTAGCAGACTTGTTAAAGTCAGCAATTCTTCAAATGACTCGGATACATTTCATAAAAACTTAACAAAAACATGTTTTTTTTTTTTACTTTCATTTCATTTCGCTTTTTATTTATTCATCTATCTTTTTTTAAAGTTGTGAGAACACAATAAAATGTCATATAAACCAAAAGCATGTTTTGTGTTTAATAATATTCTATGCCATAATCACTGCTTATTGTCGCAGTCAAATGCAGTCAAATCAAGTCGAAGTACTGACTCTCAGATAAGTCTGTGCTTACCTGTCGTGGCAAGGAATTATGGGTAATGAAGGAAACTTTGAAGTTAGTACACACAAGTTTCCCCCAGAGGTCATCCTGACAGCTTTCTGCACTGATGCACTTCCTTACAAAGTTAGCCTCGTTCACAACTATTTCACCTATAAAGAGGGAATAAGGAAGTGAAATTTAGAGGAAGGAAAAACACAATCAGCTAAGCAATGGATGATTAGCTCAAATTTTAACTCAATTTAAATATTAAAAACATACATTAAAAGGAAGTGTTGGTACTTGTGTTTGACAAGTATTATTGGTTTGTTTTGTTCTATACTCCACTCCAGTATATGTCCATATTCTTCTCTGCTAACAACCCAAATGTTTAAGAGCTAAACCGAAATAAATGACACTACTGTGATATATTTTCCATGCAATAGACAAGAGAAACACTTTTTTTTTTGCCAAACAAACAAGCTGTAATCCTCCACAATACAGCAGCAGTTTCTTATTAGTTCAGTAGCAACTTCTGGATTGCTGACCACTTAGGTAACACAAACTTGAGCCCCTTCCTAACGGCTTTCCAGGGAAAGCCCTCTCCTATGGCTCTCCTTTCATGTTGGAAGAAAAATTATGCCCTATTAAAAGAAATGACCTGTTGTGCTGATTAACAGTCACATAAACCTTTACCATGTACAGAGTGTGCATACGCATGCTGAGAATCCTGAACGGTTGCTCTTTTTTTTTTTTTTTTTTACACAAACAGGAAAAGAGCACAAGTTCATCAAAGTCAATTGTACCAGGAAGAAACCCAGGCTTTCAGAATACAGAAACATCAGGTTTTTGGAAAGACAGTCACAAAGACATTTTGTTTGCACTAATAATACTCACTAGTACCAGTAATTCTAGTTTATATGCTGAGCTTTTGAGTATTTAGAATGGATCTAATGTCATTCTAAAGAGACATTTACGCCAAGGACAATAACTATAATGATAACTATAACAATAAAGTTATAATAATATAATATAATCTTTCAGATCCCCCCCCAGCAAAAGAACAATGAAAACATTGACAGCTGAGTCAGAATCCATCCAAATTTAAAGCGCCAGATGACTTAACTGCAGAATGGCTTATATAATAAACAGAATGGCATGTTGACAGAACACTGCTGTGGACGCAAATACAGTTATCTTTAAAGTTATCATTCTTGGTGTGAACAGACTTTATTGGGATGATAGTAATAAGGGAAGCACAAATATTACAATTTTGGTTAACATGATAATTATTTATGGTAGAAAATAATTATTTATTGAAAAATTATGTATTATGGCAGATAACAAATAAATGGCCAATAGTACACTACAATTCTATACTATATTGACTAAATACATTTAAAATAAAACACTAACCATTCAAATCAGTTGTCTACAATACATTTATTTTATATAGTACCTTTAAAAGTTACTTTCTAAAAGTGCTTGAATGCTACAAACAAATTTAGGCATCATCACATTATAATATACAGTGTGGAAAATGGATAATCATTTAAAAATGTAACATTGTTATTAAATTGTATATTAACAATTTAAGAAAAAAAACAGAACTTAAGTAGTCAAAATGACCAAAATGCACATTTCTAATTCACACACGTTTTTAATAATTGTTGACTATGACCAACATCTCTCCTTCCGTCTCTGGCTAAACTAAAGACACCCACATTCTGCTTCATTCTAAACATAGCTCTAGCTCTAAAGATCATCAAGACACATAAAGAGGCAAAAATGAACAGACATTTGTGTATATTGGAGAAGAATAATCAAGTTGCGGAGAGGAAGAGTGAGGGAGAAGAAACTCCAGCTGTGAGCACTTTATGTGTGTGTGTGGGGAGGAGTGTTTGTCTCACAGCTGGGCCTGTTTCAGGGGTTACAGTAGGGCAGGGTGCAGGCTAGCTAAGATGGAGGTCGGGCCCTGCGAGAGCATTTGCATCTCAGGCACAATTCTGGTGAACACTTCACTACATGCCAAGCCACTAAAACAGTAGGTCAGCCAGCTGATTTTCAAAGAAAAACAATTAACCTATGACTACACCTGCTTGGAATCTGAGCCCACAGAATTCTGGAGAAAGTTCAGCAGTTTTCCGAAGATTCTGAACATCATCAACAACTACTTGCATATTTATCTCTTAGACATTTTGGTATAAATGCTTTCATTTACTAGTGTCATCAGTTGAACACATTTTACCATACTTACATTTTAAAACATCGACATTTGTATTTTTTCCCTCCTACAATAAGTGAAGATTGAAAAAAAGTCTACAGATTCCATGTACTCTAGCCCTACTTTATAGCTAACTTTAAGACCTTAGTATGAAGACCCACAATCTTTATTACCCATCTTCTCACATATTCACACAGGCACACACCCACTCCCATATTTCAAACAACTTCCTCTTCCGCTCTACATGCAGCCTGGCCTGTAAATGGCCATGACTAGTATCATCGTGTGTCTGATCACCGCTCTACAGGGATTAACCAGCAGCTCATCCTCTCTGATCTACCAGTACACAGCAGAAGATCAGGCCAGACTGCAGATGAGAAGGAAATGCAGATGCACTATGAATACAGCCAAACACAGTCACATTGAAATGCTTGTTTGGTGGTTAATCAGTAAACAGCCAGTGAAGATCAGTTTATAAAAGAGAATGGAATCACATCTCATTGCACAATTTGCATAATACTTTATATTGTGACTTTATCGCATACATTACCAATCAAAAGTTTTTTTGTTTTTAAAGAAATGAATACATTTATTCAGCAAGGTTGCATTATTCATCAAAAGGGACAGTAAAGACATTTGTCATTCAAAACATTCCTATTTTAAATAAATGTTGTTCTTTTGAACTTTCTATTTATCAAACAATCATGAGCAGTTTACAAAAAATATTAAATCAGCACCACTGTTGTCAACACTGATAATAATGAAATGTTTCTTGAGCATCAAATCAGCATATTAACAAGATTTCTGAAGGATCATGTGACACTAAAGACTGAATAAATTACATTTTAAAATGTATTCAGACAGAAAACAGTTATTTTAAATTGGGATAATATTTCACAATATTACTGAATTACTGTATTTTTAATCAAATAAATGCAGTCTTGGTGAGCATAAGAGACCTCTTTCAAAAACATTAAAAAAAAAATAAAAATCTTACTGACCACAAACTATTGAACAGTATAGTGTAATTTAACTTGATCACATCAAACTACACAGTATATCCTGATGTCGATGGTTTGACATTTCAGAAATGACAACACTTGAGAGTACACATCATAGCCATGCCATTAATAATACACACTTGACATCAAACCTGATTAAATGACCTAAGACAAGTTAAAGGCAGTCTGCTCCTAAATATAACAGCATTAAATATTTAGATATGATCATGTGATCAGGCTTCCTGTCTTTACATCCTGTTAGAAAATGGGTGTTTTTGCGGCTGATATGTTTCATCAGTACACTTTGGGTTGTGTTTTTTTTCTTTGAATTTGGACAAGAATTATAGCAGAGTTAAAGAGTAAAATGGTGTCTATGGCTAAAGCAGGGAGAGAAGATGATGATGAATACTGTAAGGGTAGGACAGGTCGGATCGAGTTCAGCACAGGAATTCTCTCTTGTTGCATTGTGCTGCAAAAGTTACACGTAAATGGATCAGAGCAACATGATAACAAGAGGCCAAACAGAATTGAAAATCACATCCACGGGAAACTTTAATCATGCTGTGAATGAACCGAGAGATAAAGCACGCAGGGCCTTCTACGCCATGAAACGGCAATGTCCTATAGAAATCCCTATTAGAATTTGGCTGAAAATATTAGAATCAGTAATTAAGCCCATTGCCCTCTATGGCAGTGAGGTGTGGGGTCCACTGACAAATCCAAATCAAGATTTCACCAAATGGGAAAAACATCCAATTGAGACCCTGCATGCAGAACTCTGTAAAAATATATTACACGTGCACCGTCTCCCACTCAACACGCTTTACAGCAGAACCTGGACCTGCTAGAGCAATACTGCCAGACCTGGGCTCTGACAGTCAACCTGAAGAAAACCAAAATTATCATCTTTCAGAAAAGATCCAGATCCCAGGGAACACAACACATATTTACATTAGGCACTAAGCAGATAACACACACACATCACACTACAG
>NW_015641476.1:89928-91797 GCF_001515625.1 Sinocyclocheilus rhinocerous | reverse complement strand
TATTGTGTCTTCCAGTCGGGCTACCAAAATGTATGATCCCCTGCCTGACGGGCTATCTTTAATAAAGGGTTCCTGCGGGTCCTTAAAAGTCTTCAATGTAGTGGTTTCAAATTTAAGTCCATAAAAGTCTTAAATATAGTATAAGAAAAGTCTTAATTAGAATTTCAAGATTTCTTCAATTGGGGACGGAAAGACAAGAATAGCAATATAGCTTAATGTTAGGGCTGGACGATATGGCCAAAATTGATATCACGATATATTTCTTAATTTCGGTCTATACGATATAATTCCGATATCGATATGAACACTATTTATCTGAAATAGAAATCTTTTGTAACATTATAAATGCCTTTATCATCACTTTTGATCAATTTTAAGCATCCTTGCTAAATAAAAGTATTAATTTCTATAATTTCTTTCCCAAAAAAATTAATAAAAATTATACTGAATGGAATAGTGTATAATGATACAAAAGCTTTTTACAACAATACTACAGCGAGGATAAAAGTTACGCCTTCTTTCTTTGCTTGAACATTTGGGCGGTGTTATGCAAATCTTCCCACATAGTGTGGTAGATATGTGGGGGCGTGTTCGAACGAGCCGTTTTAGGTAGGTGTGGCTAACTCTTAACTTTTATAAAGAATATCTCTTTGGATTTGAGACTTTAGTCTTTGCAACTTTACAGATCTTCTTTATGCACCAAGAGCTTGTAACACTCCAAAGAGAAAGGAAAAAATGAAATCGCATCATATGACCCCTTTAATGCCTGATAAAGCCAAGTAGGGATAACTGCAGGCTGGAGTAATGGGCGTGGCGAAAGGTAGGGGTGTGGAGAAAGGTCTCCATGATAGGTCGGCAAAGCTGTCTGTCCGGGTGTGGGGGTAGGGTTAGTTTCTGTTGTACTGATTCACCTTTATATTCACGGTATGTCCATTGCTCCAGGCTGCAGCTACCCCTCGATAAAGCAGCACTTATGAGCACAGCGCTGCTTTGTGTCCAGGCATTACTGGGGAAACCACTATATTTCTGGTGTTTCAAAAGCCCCACCTATTGGCAGAAAAAGAATTTGCATCACTAATCATTTTACAGATCAGTGATTTGCATTTTCAATAAGCCCGTCTGCGGTTTTTGCTCAGAACACAGCGAAAATCGACCAATATTTTTACGCAGCAAACACGCAGTGTTGTAAATGTGAAAGAAGCTAATGTGCCTTCTAAAAATCTAAACAATTAAGACACAAAGATATATATTTATATGTAATCATTTATACGTTGGATTGACTCATCCCTTTTCTTAAAATTTTTTTAAATTCTGAAATGTGATGTTCATCATTTAATAAGTTGTTTTTGTTTTTGTGAAAACCTGTATCTGAACTGTAAATCATGTCATTTTACTGTTTAATGTTATCATAGACATTGCCCTACCCTGCTCATACATTGTTCATTTTATTTGTGCAGTTCTTAAAAAGGCTCTTAAAAAGCCTTAAATTGATTTTTTTAAATTCTGCAGATACCCTGTAAATAATGAAATAAAATTAATTCCTTTTTCTTTTATATTTGGGCTAGTTAAAGGGGTCATATGATGCGATTTCAATTTTTCTTTTATATTTGGAGTGTTACAAGTTCTTGGTGCATAAAGAAGATCTGTAAAGTTGCAAAGACTAAAGTCTCAAATCCAAAGAGATATTCTTTATAAAAGTTAAGAGTCAACCACGCCTACCTAAAACGGCTCGTTCTAACACACCCCCACATGTCTACATCACTATGTGGAAATATTAGCATAATGCAGCCCAAATATGCACGCAAAGAAAGAAGGCGTGGTTTCAGAAACAGCAGTAGTGTTGATGCAGCCATGTCAAGGAGACGCTGT
>NW_015641476.1:89572-89918 GCF_001515625.1 Sinocyclocheilus rhinocerous | reverse complement strand
CCGCCGGCCGTTCCTCACTTTATCCCCCGGTCTCTGCTCACTCTAGGCCGCCGTGTCGCCGTGCCGCAGCGTCACACCGTGACGTTGTGTTTCGTTGTGAAAGCGAAACTACTTTGTTTGGCCTTCCAAAAGAGGACTATATCCGCTTCGTCGTGCCTGGAGCTGATCCGTGCTGGTCACTGAGGAAATTCATCAACTTCGCGCTGTGGATCGCCGGATCGGCTTTCACCGTGGACGAAGCGGAGTCCAGCCCGGGGTCGTCACATGTGGTTGCCGCAAGCCCACCGGCCGTTCCTTACTCTAGCTGCCGTGTGTTTCGTTGTGAAAGTGAAACTACTTTGTTTGG
>NW_015641476.1:78579-86948 GCF_001515625.1 Sinocyclocheilus rhinocerous | reverse complement strand
GCATTGGATAGCTGGCCAATCAGAGCACACCTCGCTTTTTCAGACCGATGAGCTTTGTAAAAATTTACGCGTTTCAGAAAGGCGGGGCATAGAGGAGAAACAATAATGTACAGTATGTGGAAAATAATGTGTTTTTTGAACCTTAAACCGCATAAACACATTTCATTACACCAAATACACAAAATAATGTTCTTTTTAGCAACATCATGACCCTTTTAAATTCATCTCGGTCTACCAAAATCTTAAGAGTGCCTGCCCAAAGGGCTACCAGGGATTTTGGAATTTTGCGAGACATGCGTGGGTTTGTAAAAGAACACCGTTCATGAGACAACGGCCATGTTTTGTTGAGATGACTAGGCAGGCACCATTGGGCCTCCATGTGTGTGTAGGGAGTGGTGGAGAGATTTAACTGGAGCAGTCAGTAGGAGGTCAATCTGAATGGATACATTCTACTAAAATGTCACCACGTACACAACTAAAACCATCCTCAGAGTATGACAAAGACAGACTATATGTGTCTATTTTCTTTACATGTCTGCAAACACAGAAATCCAATAGATCTTTTTTAAGAATTAAGTTTCATCAATTTCCTTTGATTATCATCTAGTGCTCACAGTGATAATGTAATATCCCTGAATATCTATTTTTCATACTGTACATTAGAATGTGATGCCGAAATTGCTACGAAATCTGCATTTAAAATGACTGATTTCTATTTTGAAATAGAACAATTTTAAAATCTGCAATTTATTGTAATTCAACAAATGAGAGTGAGTGAAAAATAAACAAACTTTTATGGCACAGTGATATTGTGAGTCTCAAAATCTTAAAGATGTCCGTCACATACTTAAAAGCCAAATTGACAACACAATTCATGTGACTGCAAGCGTTATATCTGTGTTCACTTATCATAAGTAGATCAACAAGAAACACTACTCTTCAAAAGTTCAAGGAAGGTAAGATTTTTTTAAATGTTTTTGAAAGTCTCTTCTGCTCACCAAGGCAAATAGAGTTTATACAGTTGAAATGGTAAAATTGTGAATGTTTTTTTATCCAAAATATCTGTTCTCTATTTTAATATATTTTAAAATGTATTTTATTCCTGTGATGCAAAGCTGAATTTTCAGCAGTCATTACTTCAGTCTTCAGTGTCACATGATCCTTCAGAAATCATTCTAATACGCTGATTTTGGTGATCAAAAAACATATACTTATCAGTTTTGAAAACAGTTGTGCTGCTTAATATTTTTGTGGAAAGAAACCATGATATATATTTTTTTCAGGATGTTTTGATGAATAGAAAGAACAGTGTTTATTTGAAATATGTATTTTACGGCATTTTGTTTGAAAAAATGTTTTGTAACATTATAAATGTCTTTACTGTCACTTTTGATCCATTTATCATGTCCTTGCTGCCTTGCTGAATAAAAGTAATTAATTTCTTTTACACACACACACACATTTTATTTATTTATTTATTTTTACAGAATCTGAATGGTAGCATTTGCTTAGTCAACTTGTGCTGGTTATTAAAAAAAACAGCCATATTTAAACAGGCAATAAGAAGCTTGTAAAGAAACCCTTCCTTTGATATTCTGATGTGCATTAGTGTACACTGGCAAGAGTATTCAAACCTCTGCAGTAACTTCACCACACCGTGTGCCACCCTACTATCACCACAGTCCACAAAACACAGTGTCAAGGGAGGTTTTGTTTTAATTACAGATGAGGAACTAAAAAATGCACAGCACATCTATTTTGGAAACAGGGAAGGTCCATGTTATGCGGCTTAATTATAAGGAGTGAACGCCTAAACGCAGATTCCTTCCCCAGAAGTCGCCTTTCTGTTTGTTTCCCAACACTTCTAGGAACAGAGAAACTGTCTGGTTGCATTAAGACCTCTGTTAATGGCTTGAAAATATCTGATCTGCCATTGCATGGGTTAGAAAGGTAAGACAGAACAAAAGGCAAATTCTCAAGGTTAATAGACTGTGAGGTGGAAAGTACCTGTCAGAACATGAAGCCTTTATTCAGAAGAACCAGGACATTAGGATTAAAGGTAGATGGGTACACACTCTATTCAAGTGTGCTTGGCAATGGCAGTTGCAGGAACAGGTATAATAATAGATCACATTTTTAAAACCATAATGGGACCGAATCAAACAGTCTCCTACAGACACGGTGTCATGATACTAACCTCTTGATTAATTTTTTTTGATGTTTGAAACATCAAACTAGTTTTGAATGTGTTAAAATAAGCAGAGAAAAACAAGTTGCTTTATCAATTTATCAGTCTGGTGTTTGCCTACAGCTCTGCTCCCCTATACCTAAACTACTTCAGACTTACGTGCCCTCCAGAAGCTTGCGTTCTGCAAAGATTTATTTATTTATTTGTGATTTAACGCCATGTCAGCAGCAGTGGCTATATTCATGGCAAGAGGAAACATTTCAATTTCACAATTCAGTCATATATATCATTTCAAAACAATTATATAACAGTTTTGTTTGAAAATTATATATATATATAAATAAATAAATAAATAAATATGTACAAATATACAAAAACATACATATAATAAAAATAATAACAAGAACAAAAGTAATAAGAACAATTATATAGAGTCTTTCAGCTTAATGCATGACAAAAAAATTTAAATCGTACCAGAAGAATTATTTTTTTTAAATGTCCATTAATATATTTTCTGAATAAAAACGTTGCCTAGTACTATTTAAAATTGGACATTCAATTAAAATATGTTTTATACTCAAAAGATTTTTACTGCGTTTTGCAAAGAGACACTAAATCACTTTTACAGAGACCTATACCTTCACTGTACCCAGCTGGTGGAATGACCTGCCGAACACAACCCAAGTCTTTAGCCATTTTCAAAAAATGGAAATGAATACTAACACTTTCCATTCTATCTATCCTTTTTATAATTATTAATTAAAAAAAACTTTGCTATGTGTAATGTGTTAGACGAACTGTGACTTGCCACAGCACTTACATATTGTTGCCCTTTTGTTGGTTTAATTGCTTCTATTGTCTTCTTTTTTAAGTCTGCTAAATCATTATATGTAAATGAAAAGGTAAATTTTCTCAATGTTGCCATAGAAGCAACACATTTTTGCATTCTGCACAAGAGCTGATTTTAAAGGGATAGTTAACCCAAAATTATTTACTCACTCTCATGTTGTTCAAAACCAATATGACTTTCTTCCATGGAAGACACCATGCACTGGTCGCTCTGAATAAAGACATTTCAAAGTTTCAAAAAAGTCCAAACCGCACGAAAAAAATCATAAGATTGGTTTATATGATTTATATGTCTTGTTATATTTCATGTCTTCTGAATCAAATGCTTTAGAATTTTCGTAAATAAATCATTCTTTTGAGTAAGATCTTTTAATGAATCAGTTAATCCAATTTACAAAACTGGTCTGAGGCTAAATCTACATCAGTCCCAATTTAAAGGGTTAGTTCACCCAAAAATGAAAATTCTGTCATTAATTACTCATCCTCATGTCGTTTCAAACCCGTAAGACCTTTTATACGAAGCTACGAGAATACTTTTTGTGCGCAAAAGAAAAAAAAATAACAGCTTTATTCAACAATTCGTCTCCTCCGCGTCACCCTGTAAACAGCGTATGCTGTTCTGTGTCAGCCGCGTCACGCAGATATGCTGTTTCCATTCAGATCAAATCACAACAACGTAGGAAACAGATCAGAACAGAACAGCATACGTTGTTTTACGTCCAGCGGATATTCTCCAAAATGGCACCAGGGTGATGCGGAGGAGACGAATTGTTGAATAAAGTCGCTATTTTTTCTTCTTCTTTTGAGCACAAAAAGTATTCTTGTAGCTTTGTATAATTGCGGATGAACCACTGATGTCACATGGATTATTTTACAGATCTCCTTGCTACGTTTCTGGACTTGGGAACATTTCAGTTGTATTGCTGTCTATGCAGGGTCAAGACAGCTCTCGGATTCCATCAAAAATTTCTTAATTTGTGTTCCGAAGATGAACGAAGGTCTTACGGCTTTGAAACGGCATGAGGGTGAGTAATTAATGACAGAATTTTCATTTTTGGGTGAACTAACCCTTTAAGCATTTGAAACATTTTTGAGTTTCGGCAGTTCAGTCCACACTGAGGCAGATTTTTGAAGATGCTCTCCTAAGTGCATAAAGTTGAAAATGCTGTTTTTGCATTGTAGTGTGGACTGTGAAAACTGAGGTATTAGATGAGCACATTTTGGAAAACACTTGAAAATGCTAATGTGGACAAAGAGCGTTTTGAAATGAAAGCAGTTTTCAAATATATCCGGATTAATGTAGAAGTAGCCTCGATGTTACAGTCACGATTGGAGTGATACGGTTCACAATGCTGGTCACAGCAATTCTCAAGTTAACACTAGCAAGAAAGATTATAATAATTTAAATTTTGGTCTGTTTATGATACATTTATGGTGATTTTGCATAATTTTTGAAGTAGCTCCAATCCCTAGATGAGCAACCGGTGCATTTTTTAAAAACGTCTCCTTTCTCGTTCCACAGAAGAATGAATTGAAAGACATACATGTTTGGTACAACATGGGAGAGAGTCATTGATTTTCAAAAAATCTCAATAATATCATCTTAACCTCACATACTTGCTCTACTTACAATTCACAAATCAGGGAGCGTGGCATTAAAATGCCGTCTAGAGGAAGCTGCATCGTAGACACTCTGTAAACACTTCAGCTGGCATCAAAACCCAAACACAACAAACCATGGCAGATCATAGGCTCATTATGCAAGGACACGCATTAAAAATTCAGAGGCTGCACAAGTGCAGGAAACAGGCTGGATAAGATACTGTTCTGTATACAGGAAGGACCTCTGTGAATATCATGTTCAACTGATCACTCAAGACGCCCGCGACATAATTTCCGTTTCATTTCTCTCTCTCTCTGTCACAAGCACTTCTCTCCTGCCAAATGTTCACCTCACAATAGCAGAAGTTGATTGGTGATGCAATGGTAAAAATAGAGAAAAGGGCAAAAGACAACTGATTGCTATGGAAACTAACAGGCGGCCTTCTGTTGATTGACAATGTACCAAAATGTGGCATATTGAACAGCAAAGGGAGGGGATTGAAACAAGAACCACCAAATTGTTAAAATGACATTAGTTTTCATTTAGCAGATGCTTTGTAATTAACTGTACAATTTACAAAAGCAATCCTAAAAAAAACGCAATTCATAAACCAGCCTATTCAGTGGTCTGCTACACTAGTTGAGCAAGTAGGCTTAGAGTTGACGAAACCAAACAAATACCAACCAGCTTAGATCAGATTCAGCAAGTTCAGAAAACTTGTTATAAATGTTCTCAGTCAGTTCAGGGTTTGATCCTGAGTTTATGATTAACTTTGGAGAGTAAGCACTTTAAAGTTTGGCATCTGCCAACTTTTGCATGGAGAGCATCAGCTTGATTCACTTCCTCTGAGAGAGTCAGCACAATTCTCTTCTCTTCTGGAGATTAAGAAATCGTTGAAAATATCATGAATTTAAACGTATTTATAAGGGAGAAAAAATACTGCTGCTGCCATGAAAATTCAAGAAGCCAACTCAAAGAATATTTCTGACTATATTAATGCAAGTGAATCAACTGAATTTAATTATTAATTTATATAGGTTCACAAAGAGCTTAAAATAAAACGTGCCAATTTAACCAATTCAAAAGCTTTATATATTATAAAGCTTGTATTTATATTTTAAAAAATGAAATACAAAAAAAAATGTGAAAATTGCTTATGTGTAATACATTAATTAACTCATTTCAAAATCTAATTTCAACACATTTAATGAGTAGCTACTGGCTATGCTCTTCTTAATTGCTTTACCTGTGAACTGCTTTAATTTGGAGGAAGAAATACAGTGAGTGACTTTACTGCATCAGATATATGTCACTTTGCTCACAGCTGATCTTATGGTGATGAGCACAAGTAAAACCAATCAATCTTCTTGAACCTGAAAAACCAGAATTTGCCCAAACTAAACTCCAACTTATCTGAGAAGCCACTGAAACCAGCTTTGTGAAATAGTCCACGGGGGTTTGAATCTACAAACATTCAATTACCAGACCAAATCTTCATCTACTAAGCCACACCACCCCAACCCTGTGACCGTTATGAGTTGTTTGTCATGATAACTGATTCAGCTTTCTTTCTTCCAGAGTAAATAGTTCTGAAAGTCACTTACCTGGTAGAAGTTTTGCTTCTAGTTTCTTGATGGGCAGTTGAGGACTTTTCTTCGAGTCAGTCTGTGTAAAACATTAAAAACACTTACAATCACTTAATCTCTTGCAGGTATGCAAGACCTAGATCTTTTACGCTTACATTTTTCTCTTGCCCATATGGCACAAAATCTCATTTCAACACATTCAATGCGTGGCTATGCTCTTCTTCATTTTGTCATTTGTTCTGAATATCAACATTTGTTCATATAAACAAAGGTTCCTCAAAAATTGTCAAAACAGTTAACTGATCTATTTTTGTGTCTCTGAAAAATAGTGATCGGTGACATTGTGTTGTGTTGAATGTCAACGGTTTTTGTGTCTATTTGTTAATGAGGAATTTGACACTAAATGTTTTTAGATTTGTGGAGTAAAAACTATTGTTTTATTTTGAAATGAAAAGATAAATTAGAATCTTTGGGTTAGCACGTTGTTTCTAGTGTTGTAATGTTTTTTTTTTTTTTTTTGAAAATATATATATACATACCGTTTTCAATGTTATGCATAGTTTAGCTGGAGTGTATTAATGGACTATGGCTCCACCTACTGGAATGATTGTAATTTTGCATGCAGAGTCTCAGTAAGGTCACGACTGCCCCAAGATGAAAATACAGTTCTCCTTTACTCAGAATACCTTTTTCAAATACAATTATAAAATGCTTTCATGTTATCATCCATTTCTCTTGTAATGCCTAAACCTGAATGCTTGTGTTGAATGTCAACGGTTTTTGTGTCTATTTGTTAATGAGGAATTTGACACTAAATGTTTTTAGATTTGTGGAGTAAAAACTATTTTTTTATTTTGAAATGAAAAGATAAATTAGAATCTTTGGGTTAGCACGTTGTTTCTAGTGTTGTAATGTTTTTTTTTTTTTTTTAAGGAACACTTGTAATTATAATTCTTGGGGTCATTATTAAAACATTCCATGAGTTAGATGTACATGTCAGATTCATTTATTTCCATTAGTAACACATTGGCTGATGCATCATCATCATCCTGCACGTTAAATTTAGATCTAAATATGATACAAGTTAAAAGTAAATGCACACTGTTCTAAAAGGAGGGAATCTTGCCCCATCTTACCCTACATGTCTAAATGCATGTAGTGCTGTGGTCCATTTTGACAAAAAATCATTAACAAAGTAAACACTGTTTACAGCGGACACACCTGAGTTACGGAGGATACCACTATCAAACCAAGTGAAGGCTTGACTATTGAGGTTAGCAGTCGTCCAGATGTCAAACATATGGGGTGACAGTTTTCTTAACATACTTATACAAGTGCAGAACAGTTTAATAAACG
The DNA here is from genome assembly GCF_001515625.1 of Sinocyclocheilus rhinocerous. NCBI lineage: Eukaryota > Metazoa > Chordata > Actinopteri > Cypriniformes > Cyprinidae > Sinocyclocheilus > Sinocyclocheilus rhinocerous. The sequence continues at coordinate 79,366 of NW_015641476.1, read as the reverse complement.
AGTATGACGACTTTGTTTTAGCTGCTAGTCGTTAGCATGATGCTAGTGTCTCACTCACCTGAAGTGGAGGAAGATAAGACTTAAAAGTCGGCTTCGTTTGTTTACCGGAGAACATAATTTAAACGGGACAATATAACAAAAATGCGAACTGTAAATCCATATAAGAGCAGCTTAAAACTCTTTCAAATGTAAGCCAAACTGTTTTGGGCTACTTCAGAGCATTAAATCCAGGGTTTCTTCAGTAGACAAGCATAGTTTCTATAAATGCAAAAGCAGTATTTAGTCTACGCTTTGCATGTAGTAGTATCTCAGCTGGAGCTGGTCTGTCCCGCTCAAGTCTCTTCGTTAGCGGCTGTCAAACTCAAACTTTTGCTGCTTTGGCTCCCTGCTGTAAACATTAACGGCATGCTCAGTCTTCTTGTGTGAATCAACAGTGTGAGTGTGTGCGAGTCCTGTGCTGGTGCTGCAGCAGACGGGTTCAGTCCTGTAATCCACCGTCCGTGTTCAGTTCAGCCATGTTTATTAAAGGAGGAACGGGGAGGTGCAGCGTGCTTGAGCTCTGGACCACAAAAAACAGGAGGAGTGAGCTATGGCGAGCCCTGCGGACCATTGGAGCGTTTTGTTTTTTAAATACGAATGTTCATATTGTTTATATATTTAATTCTATATATGAGCTAGAATTGGGCTTACTAGAATTTTAAATATTCGAATGCAGAGAATACGCTTTATAAATCCACTATTTAAATGTTTCTTAAAAACGTTAAATATATATATATATATAAATATA